>NW_010336601.1:34376-51064 GCF_000700745.2 Antrostomus carolinensis
TAAGTGTTACATGACAGGGTGCTCATAGAATTACAGCATTGTAGGGGTTGGAAGGGGCCCCAGGAGATCATCTAGTCCAATCCCCCTGCCAAGGCGGGTTTCCTACAGCAGGTTGCACAGGAAAGTGTCCAGGCGGGTTTTGAACATCTCCAGAGATGGAGACTCCACACCCTCTCTGGGCAGCTTGTTCTAGTGCTCTGTCACCCTTACAGTAAAGAAGTTTTTCCTTAAGTTTGTGTGCTCCTACCCCTTCACGTAAATGTCACTCATTTCTTCCCCTGTGATGCTCTTTTCATCCAGAAGGACATCTTTGGTGTTCCAGACAATCACCCTCAAAACATACCTAAGAGAGAAGATGTTCAGGGAGAGAATTTGATTGCCTTTATCAGGGCTGCCAGATAGTATGTAGTATATATGGATACTCACTTCTTGGCTTTTCGGGGAGTGATGTTGAAGGGAGGGCCTGGAGGTCCTAAGCTTTTGGGGAAAACATCAACCCACATCTGGAGCTTTCCCTGTAGCAGTGGAGAAGATGGATGAGGGATTGTTTGTTGCATACAGGTTTGTCATGGTAATTCCATAGAACTGCTTATTGACATGCTTAGTACTGATTTTAGCCACCGAGTAAAGCTCACTCATGTTACCAGTGTCAGAACTTCAGACTTCAGATAGGAGCAAGCCCAATCCCTCATGTTATGCAAGCTTCTTCAAATGAACAGTGCCAAGAATTCAGAAGATGGTAGGGATGTTAATTACCAGTGAATTCAGTGCAATTCAGGTGCCTAAATAGTTCTCATTCTATAGGTCCAAGCTTCCGTCAGAAGCGCTGTTAAGTACAGTGTCATACGTGTGGCTGACAGTTTGCAGCCAGTGGCCTACCCAGTGCAGATGACCAGTCCCCTTAGCTAGACTCTGCAGTAAGGCAGCCACTGCAGATTTTATACTCGAATTCACATGCAAGCCTCTTTATTTTCACAGATCAGTTTGCTGGTTGCTGCAGAAACTATCTTAAAAAAACAACCACTGGAGAGTTAGTAAATGCTAGAAAACTAGTGTTAGCCTTTGTTCCTCTCTAACAGAGAGCTCCAGTGCAAGACTTCATGTTTAAACTAGCTAGCACTCTGGCCCTTGTAGAGAAATGACAAGTTTGGTCTCATTTGTTGAATGCAGCCAGGAAGCTCTTGAGACAGGCCATCTCCTTTATTGTTGGTGAGGTATTAAACACATATTCCAGCTTATTTCAGTAACAAAGTAATAAATAAACCTTTCCCAATTTCCAGTCTGTCAGTGTTTAAAGAGCCTTTTGGGGGTCTTAATGGCAAAACGGAACTGCATTTTGTTATGTTTCCAGAATAACCCGCTTTAGTTTCTCAGCCAAGTAATACTAATTTGTACCCCTCTTCCCCCTGAGTGGTACCGCTCTATTGATAACATGACATCGATGCAGGAATAAAAAACTCCATTGCTGCATTCAAGAAATCAGAAGTAAATTGGTTCATAGTACCTGGGAGATGTTGGGCTGGAAGGTGCTATATAAGGTCCTCGTCTCCACATGTTCAGGTACCAAACCCTGGGTTCTGAGGATATGAAGGGCTAGCCGCTCTTCACCTGGACCAAGATGCTGATGCAAAATTTTGTTAGCTTCTGAAAGAAAAGAAATAGAAGAAGAACAGGGGCTCATAAACCAGAATTTGCTTTTGAATGTTTGAAAAAAATTAAAACCAGGTATTTAAAACTGAGCAGAAGACTGTTCAACATTAAAAAAATCAAAGATTTTTTCTAATTATCTATTAATAACTGCAAAGTTTTATATTTGTATCAATATGAATTTAAGACAGAAATATAAAATAAGTGAACAAGCTCACCAGCTTCCTCCAAAGTGTAGTCTCGTCCCCCGTAGTTAATCTTTCTGCCATTCTCAAAGACAACAGGAGGAGCATAGCCTTTAAACCTCGCTACATTTTGCAATAACTGGGTTGGTTTTAGTTGATCACGCCAGGTATTCACACCTGAACTTTTAGGAAAGCAACGGAAACACATCCTAAAATTATTCACCATTCAGGGCATTTACACATCATGTAAAATATATTTATTAAACTAAGTCAGAAAGGGCAGCACTGTTACCGCCTGGATTGAGGTCGCTTGACTTTGATACAGTGACATAATTTTGTACCATCTCAATTACCTTCCAAGACAGAGTGCTTTTTCCTTTACATATCAAAATAATTTACGCTAACAGCTATTTTCATATTTATTTCCATGAGGAGGTCAGAAAATTTGGTTAATTCTGTTAAATTCTCAGACATTATTTTTGAAGAGACTGGGTATTAGATCTTACAGTTAAAAATTTTCAATAGACAAAATGACTTACATGCAATACTGCTGTGGGATGCCACAGTGAGATCCATAACGAGAAAGGAATCTGTTCTCAAGGTCAATTATGGTTTCACCCACTTTTTCATCACGAGTCAATGTGTCATAGTCATAGACTGAAATTTTGAGATCCTTTTCTTGAGGTAGGAAGCAGCTGAGTTCATACATTCTAAACATACAAATGTTCAGTTAATGCTATTGCTCTTCTGAGCAATACTTTTTATTTTTCAATTAAAAAAAACCCAAAACCTTTTTAGTTTATTTTTGAGCCATAGCCTTCATAAGCTATTAAAGGGATGCCTCCAATACTGCTAAATCTAGCAGTAGTTACCACTCATGCCCCATTTCCTATTTGCACTTAACTAATAATGATGTTTTTACTCCTGTGCATATGACATCCTTCCTTTCTGCACAATGTAATACTACTTAGATGTTTGCTGTGCAGCAGCTTGAATTGGGACTGAAAAGAAACTAGTGTGGCTCTGCCGGCCACTTCAAAAAAAGGATGGTTGTTCAATCCATAGTTTCTGTCTGATTAAAAATGTTTATTTTTTTACCCAAATACAAACAAACACACTTGGAGCCTTAAAAAATATGGTCCAAATGTTTATCTTCTATGACTAGAAGGGATTATTCTGTCATCTAGCTGTCCCACTCAAAAGAGACTGTAGAGTTTTCTCAGATTAATTCTCTGAATTTACTTTCATGATATAACCTCATGGTTTCTACTGCTGCTGAATTCATTACCCTTGAGGTAAAGTATTCTATGGTTAATTATTCCCTGCATCTTTTTTTGTTTGTTTGTTTTTATTTCTAGTCTAACTTTTTAACATTGACTTCCAGAATCATTCTGGAAACACTTGGGATTTTGAAGGTACTCTGTACCTGGAATCAAGTCTCTCTGATGTCTCTTTCTTTGCATAATTTGAACAATCGTCCTCTCCTAAATTTCTAATTTATCAAAATCCTCCTCTAACTCTGGACACCAACCAGACCCAAAATTTCATTAGTAATTATAAAGATGATCTAACCTCTCAATTCCTAGTTAGTATTTTTCTATTAATATATTTCAAAGGTTTCATTAGCCTTTGAAGGGAAGGCCAGTGTATTGAGGATACACATTAAGTTGATTACTCATTGTGACATCCAAGTAGTTTTCAGAGTTAAAACTTTTCCCATATTGTTTAAGCATATTTTGTTATTCTTGTATACATAACACAGGGCGGTTTTAAGATATATATATACATTGTTTGACTTTGTGCAATTTACCCATGTGATACAGAAAATGTACAGACTAGCTAAACACCTGTGTTGCTCAGTGATTTCAAAGGGAAATGCCTTATGCAACTTTACTCATGATTAACTATAAGCAGATATTTCAAATAATGGTTTATCTTAAAAATCAGGAAAACATTCTAAAACACAATGAATTGAAAATACAAAAAAAGTTTGTTACCTGCCAAAAATTGGGTTGAGAGTATTAGGCACATAATTATCTCTATCTTCAATTACCTTTTTACTTAGGGATATTTTTATATAAGGATCACACTATTTAAAATAAGAAAAAAACATTGTTAAGAAATAGTTATCAAGATTAATTTTATTTAAAATACACTACAGCAGAGTTAGCTCACAGACATTCCAAAAGCAAAAAGTCTCACCAGCCCATTATTATCCTGGGGTTGAAGCTGCAAAGCTCGAACAATATAAATTCGCACGATACACTCCTGAGGCCCACTGTCTGGCAGCTCACGGAACTGGCGAGGAGGAGCTGGAATAGTGGGATCGTCAGGTAACGCATAGATTTTAAAGGATCCCTAAAAAAATAATGTAAAGACTCAGTCAAGATAAAGTAGAGAAGGCACTCTGCTGGGTTTGTTTTTTCTTATTTTTTGTTATTTCTTATTTTTCCTACATATACACACTGTTTTATATAGGAACAGCAAAATTATAGCCTGATCCACAGTCACTTAGAAGTCTTTTGTTTTACTTCTGTGGGTTTTGGACAAGTCTTACTACAAAGACAAGGTTATATCCTTAGCTGATTTAAATCAACACAGCTCTCTCGATTTCAACACCATTACTCAGTTTGTTCCAGCTGAGAATACGTAACACATACTTTCCTGTCCAAAAGCATCATTTAATGTCTGGGGTTTTTTGGGTTTGTTTGTTTGTTTGTTTTACAGACAATGTTAACATTACTTTAATCTTTAAAAGTCACAGAAATAGTACAAAACACCTTTTCCAAATTTATTCTAAAAATGTACTTTGCTCCGAACATCTGCAGGCGAATCTTCAGCCCTGTTCAAGAGGTTATTTGGGGAGGTTCTGTTCCACAGGTACCAGGGAAGATCAGGAATGATATTTCTTTTAAATTGACATGTATCACGTTTAGTGTGACCAATGTGTAGCTGTACCTTCCCTGAAAAAGCAGGGCCTGTACCTAAGCAGTTACAAGCACCTGCTGCGTGTATTAATGCATGCATCTGAATTTAAGCTGAAATACTGGCATGTAGACTTACTGAAATGCTAACCACTTACATACAAAAGATTGCATCTAGTATTTGGTTGTTGCCCATGATTTGAAATTTACCTTGAATTCCCCAACCACTGATGGATCATTGCTCTCCTCAGATTTGCCTCTGTATAGTTTAAATGTATCACAGAAGTCTGTTAAGCTATTAAATTCAGGTACTTTTTCCAGTTCACAGTCATACACCTTAAAAAAAGAAAAGAATAAGGAAAATGAAAAAAAGTGCAGTTTAGAAATTATCATACATGTCAGTTCCACCACTGTGGCATTGTGAAGTGTATTGTATATGTTTGATGGAGTATCTTAAAGAACCAAAGCTGGAACTGCTTTTATTTTCACATCTAAGCGGAATCAAATGCAAAGAACATGCTATCAAGTTTCATTTAGGCCTTGTTAAAAACAGAGTAAACAGCATTTCACAAGCTTATCTTTACTTTCTATTTTATGTGTATTAGACAAGAAATGAAAGTGGTCAAGCTTCAGCTTTTAACCAACAAACAGTAGAAGTACTGATCCTCTCTGTTCCTGCTCTCTTGATGTGTATATTTATTTAGGACCTGCCTAGCACCCAAAGAAGTCAAGAGTAAAATTCCATTTGACTGAAGGTCAGATTAAACTCTTCCTACATCTCTGAATAAGTGTAGTTAAGTAGAAAACAAGCAAAGATATCTTCTTAAAACCTTAATTTCACCACATGAATTAGTAATGGATCTTTACAGGAAATCATGTGCAGTTAAACTTTGAAGAGCATTTAAAAAAACAAAGGGCATAGTTCTGACAAGGTTTTGGGCCTATGATCATTACGATGTGTTAATTTATTTTATCCTGAGCAATACCTTTAAAGTGTCATATCCTTTTTTAATATACTGTCCACATTTTTCATGTTCTCCTATTGAAGCATAAAATTTGCTCCACCAATCAACAATTTCTTCTTCCTTAAAGATAAAAAATAAAATAAAAAAGTATTTTATTGGGAGATAAAGCCTCTTTTATATCGTGCAGAAACAATGAACAGTTAAGCATACTAAAAGATAGTATACTCTGAAACTTAATATCAGCTAAGTACTATTAAAGGCTCACCTGAAAGAGAATTAAGAGTGTAATGATTAAGGCTAAAAAGATGGAATTTCTCTTACCCAGGTGTAGGTATCTAGTCTATAATCCAGCTGTGTTGATAGTCAACAGCCAGCCATCTCTGAGCAAGCAATTCATTACTGGTATCTAGATACCTGTCTCAAAGGACTGATTTCTGGAGGTCTGGATATTTCTCTCCTCCATCTTCTGGCAGAGCATGGCAGCCTAGCCACCTAAGTTCTAGGTTACTTAAGTCAGAGGAAGTGAATATGCACTTAGCCGATGCAGTCGTTGTTTCAGCTGTTACACCATCATACCTGATATTCATTACAATAATTGCATGACTGTAAAAACTGCATGTTGAAAACCTTTTCCTGAGAGATATATGTGCTAGTTTGCTTTCAGCATTCCCATTTATTTCAAAACAGTTGCCATATAATAACCTTGGGACAGACCTGTAACTGCTGTAACCATGTATCATTCCATTAAAACCAGCAGAGATTGTCTGTATGGTGACAGAATCTTGCAGTTGGAGATCTACCTTAATGGTTACCAAATGCAGTTGAAAAGAAGGAACAGTGAGTCTTGCCCTCTTAAAAATAATATTTCAGTGAGCCTCATGAAACCCTTGATGCTAGCAAGCTATACATTCATCTAAGATGGTATTTCTGCAGGGTTTTTAAATATTTTTATTTATTTAAGTCTGATAATCACTTTGCTCAACAGAATGCTATTTTCTGTATTTATCCATAGGAATTGCATAATATAATTATTTGCCCCTGAAAACATACCTCAGTTTGTAATGAATAGTATTCACTGTGAATGAATAGAATTAATAGTATTCATTCACTGTGTAAATATGAAAAAATCTTTAAGACTGTTTGGGTTTAAAGCGAGTCTTCAAGTCTTCAAGTATCATACAGATCATTAAATGTGATTTTCTTTTTTTTTTTTTTTTAAATATCTAGGGGTTATTATTTGTCTTGCATATTTTTCCTGAACTTACCATTTCACAAGTTGATTGTAAGTTTTATGTCAAACATTTTCAGAGATTACTGTTCTCATCCACAAGCTTAAAATGCTAATTTAGGAGGCAGCACTGATGTACTGATTTTCAATTGGTAATCTCATTTACAAGAAAGCAATGTATAGATTTTTTAAAAGGAGTATACATTACCTTTTCTGTAAGCTGCTCATGAGGATCAAGTCATAAAAAAGAGGAAAATAAAAACAATGTTAAGGATATGGTTTGTAGAATTTTATGCAGTTAATAGGCTTTAAAAGATTAGGGTTTTGTATATGGTATGTATGTGAAGTAAGTTACTAACATCAGTAATTTATAAATACTTTTGAAGAATATTCAGACACCATGTGTTTAACTTTTGTTGTTGTTGTTGCTGTCAGTATGTCCTACATACTAAACTGCAGCATATAAAAAAAAAAAAGCAAGTTTTCAGGACTGTAAGACATTATCATCCTGTGCTTTGTTCTTCATGTAACAAAGCAAAACTGAGAGAAACTTGCTTTTTTCATTGTATCACTGCAGTGCTACACTCTGAATTCTATTTATTGATTTCCATAGTAGCATCATTCCCTGCTTTCATCTGTAGTTGCAGAGAGCACTGGATCTGATTTATTTCAGATGAAAAATTCTTTTTAAGAGCACTTACAAAACTGAATCTATTCCAGAGATTCTTTTCCAAACAAATTTCACATACATAAAATTCAAGGGGGTTTTTTTGCCCTTTTTGAGTATTTACTTCTTTATAAAACAATTTGTGAATGATCAACAGCCTTTTCCCTTCTCTTTCTCCTATTGTTTTTCAATGGTTTACAGACTGTGAATTTTCAGGAGTCTGAAAAGAAATGTGAAGAATTATGAGGTACAGTAACAATCAGTATACGTGTCTATAGATTTATCCATAGAAGTGCAATAACAACCTGCACAATCCAAAATGTTTCACCTGTTAAATCACAGATACTGTAATTATGACCCAGTAGTCCATTAAGAGCAAGCATCATGGTTCCCATTTGGAAGCTGTGATTAGCAAGTGTGATTTGTGCTAGTGTTTATATATCATACCTTGAGTTTTAATTTAAAGGCATAATCCATAAATTTTTGTGCAAAGCAGAAGAAATATGCAGAACATTTTATGCATACAAGCCAAATGCATCAGTAGGTCAGAACATCACTCTGGTATATCATATTCATTTACTCCCATTTCTGTTCTGTAAGTCATTCTCTTGCTGGGATGTTCAGGTCTACTTTACTTTAGTAGTCTTGTCTAACTTCAAATCAGAAATGCAGCATCATTTTTTTTCAGATTTGCATGGGCCTGTCAGATTTTCTAAAGTCAATTTTCTAAAGGCAAGAGTAATTTATTCTCAGAAACCATAACTTTAGTGATCTGCAAAATTCAGAGGCAGGATTCAGTGAAGTAATTTTGAATACTCTGCCTTATTTAAATTTGACTGTTTAAACACTGGTTTGTGATGTTGACCACATGAAGCATAGCTTGCATAATTATGCAATACTAATTTAAACTCCCATTTTAAAGCCTTTTCACAAACAGAACTTGTTTAGAACTCTGAATCTTCCATCAAAGCATAATGTTGGAAGAGTTTAAATTGGGGTTTATGGGTTTAGGTTTTTTTTCCCCTTGATATACCTTCAAATGTCTTCAAATAATGCACTTGGCAACTTCGGGAAGAAGAGGTTAAGAAAAAAAAAAAATCAAAACTTTAAGGCCTTCTTTAAAAGTTCCCAAAGCAAATAATGAGTCTTCAATATTTGGATATTATTGTTACTAAAGCTGGTAAGCAGGATGTGCTCACAGAATGCCAAAACACGGAATGAAATGCCATATGATAAATTTGAGATTTTGGAGTGAAGTATTCACATGGTAAAGATCATTTAATGGTTACTGTCCTTTTTTTAATGTACCCAGTGACTTCACTGTAGACTGTTATACATGAAGTTTTTAAGACACTAACTCTGAACTATTAGCTGATTGAACATCTTGAAATTGTGGGAAAAAAATTAAGACACACAGTGGATCCCTAGAAAAATTAGAGTTAGAATTTTATTTACTGTAGATTTATTTTATTCTCCAGAAAGTAGACTTTTAAACAATGTTTAAATATTGATAGTGTGGTTAAAGAATTCCTGTTATTTTGGTACTTCTAGTATATACATTCCAAATAAGCTGACACACAAAGAAGTTTTTAATAGTTCATACATATTGTACACACATAGTAAGACTTTCAGAAGAAAGATATCTTAATATTTGTAACTAATCATACTAGATTTACAAGCATCATCTCCTCCAAAATCTCTCTCTGGAAAAATAGCCAAGAGAAGTACAGCCTCATGACCACATCACATTAACATTCTTCCCCCACCCGACCCCATTCTGGTCATGGCCATGCATTAGCTCGGTACATACATACATGCACTGTGGTTGGAGATGCCATTTTGCTGAGTGCTGTTGCCACACTGCTTAAACACTGGAAATTGGAATGTAACTGATGAAATTTCAGCATTTTGTGTCCTCAGGGTGTTGTCTGCCTGTCACTTACACTTTCCACAGTTGCATTTATTTAAATTTGAATTGTTTTGAATAGTCTTCCCTCTCTTATATGAATGTTATAACTTTATCTAGCATTTAAAATTTTCCCTCTTATAGTTGAAATCAACTATACGAATTCAATAAATTTTTCTGGCTAAGTGCTAAGTTTTCTTTATTTTTTTAATCTCTTTTCTTAAAATTTTTAAAAGAAATAAAAATTCTCTGTACCACCTATGAAGCATTTATATTAGAACAGAAGGCCTAATTCAGATAAAAGAGACTGTTCTAAATGAAATATTAAGGCCAATTTACATGTATGATGAAAGTAAATACAAGAACATGGTCTAGGAGATACTTAAATTAGAGTCTGAATATCATGACATTAAGATACAGAAGAAGGAATGAAGGAATAACAATGCAATCAATAACATACTCAAATAGCAGTGAGAGTTCAAAAGTTTAAAATCAGTAGTATTTACTTTGGGACCTCCAACAAAAAATTTTGCATTTTTGAAAAATCAAAGTTGTGGATTAAGAGCCTGCAAAATGACTCTATTAAAGGGCATAAATTTGTTCTTCCTTTAAAATAAAAGGCCATCAGAAATTTATGAAAACACCTTCTAGGTAAGGGGAGCATTTTACAGTCCTAAAATAATTGAAAATTTTTCCTTGAGAAGTACTGCCTAGAATTTGTCTTCACTCATGTTTCAACTCAAGAGTAAAAGTCTGTAAGCTGAATTATTTACAAAATTGTATTGTGGTGGTCCTGAAAGAATCAGAGCAGCAGAGAGATTCACAAGGTTCAACAGAAAAGGAAAGAAAAGAAGTGTTAGTGCAGGAAAAAAAATGTTTCAGTGGTATTAGCTTTGGATTACTTCATCGTAAAAGGGGCAAAGCCACAACTGTGATAAAATGAATGGCTGAAGATCTGTGTTACCATGGCTTTGATTCTGTACCCACCAAAGCACACAGTTACTTCTAGCTCCTGTACTTAGAACCACTCAGTCTGTGCAAGATCAGGCTGCACTCACCATCACAGGTGGACAACTGGGTAATGTTCTATCATATGTTTTCAGTAGCTACAGGACAAGTGAATTCATTCTTAAGCTACTGGGTGAACTTCACCATGCGCAAAAAGTCATAGTTTGATGTTTACCATATGAAACCAAAGGTTTAAATGATTAACATATTTCCTTTGCTTTCCTGTCACAAAGTGACTTTGTTACCTCTGACTTTACAGAAGGTTGCGTATGTTTCTGACAATTCTGCTGTCTAGAGAGTTTCTCAGAAATTACAGATCCAAAGAAGAAAGTCAAGCATCAAATTTCAAAGATTACCTGTGCTGCTAGCAGTGGCTGTGTGTCTTCCATTTCAATTACTGTGTCCTGGCGAGGTGCAGCAGAGAGTAGACTAACTGTAAGTCAAAGATTTTATTAAGGCAATATGGTGTAGGAAAAATATCTTACTAAACATATTAATCAGATTTTAAAGCCAAACAATTACAGAAGATGTGAAATAATTCATCATTGGCTGTATGTTTGATCCTCTAAAGAAAGCAATTGGTTGCCACTTTTTGCTGAAAATACACAATATATTTTTGTGCAAGATATGCAAACATTTCTCAAATACACAGAATTAAAAAAGAGTAAAACTTGGAAAATGTCAGCATTGTATTCAGGGCATTCTTGCTGGAATACTGGATCATTACTTTGGTATTTAGTGCAGGGGTAGTCTGCAGGTAGTTAAATTCCAAGTTGATACTGAAGAGGAACTTCAGGGAACCTGTACACTACGTCTGAGAGTGGACTTGCCTTTGCACTCTGTCCTCCTCCTCCACAGAATATTGCACTAATTAATACTCTGAGGCAGATTTTTTTTTTTCTTTCAGATCACATTATCTCCCATTAAGTACACAACATGAGATAGCTATTCATCAGTACAGCATGCAGAGTAAACAACTGAAGATAGGTTATTCTAGCATCTCATAAGAAAGGAGAACTTGTCATTTGCCAGCTGTCTACCTTTCAGTTGTGGTGCAATGTCTTCTTTAGTAGTGTAGGGGTCACAGCGAAAGCTTTCCAGTAAATCAATGGTGCACTGTCCCACGATGGGCTTCCGTCCAAATGGTCTGTGGTCTATTACTTTAATAACAAGAGATGGGCTGTATAACTCCTCTTTTGGCAAGAGCTAAAAATGAAAGGTTAAGAGTTTATTTATAATGCAAACAGAAGGAAAATGAAGAATGAAGATTTCTCCCCCTAAATTAGAGCTGTTACTTTGTTTACTTAATATTGAACTACTATGTTCTATGGCTCTATGGTGAATGAAAATGTCTAACCTGATATTATGAGTCAATAAAAGTCAGTTAGAATAATTTTAATTGCCTCAAATCTTGAATCTTATTGACTCTTACACAGCTCCCATCCTAGCAGCACGAAAGTACCCACAAATCTACAGGTAAATTGATGCCTTTTCAAATTAATTTGTATGCACTGCACTGGATTGTGCATATAAAATTGTATAATTTATCAATGACTTTGCAGACATGTCTACATGATCTTTACGAAATTGCTTATGTTAAGTCAAAAAAAAGATGTGCAAGTTTTCTGTTCATTCTTGTGTAACAATTCCTTGACCTTTAGCAGTATGGGATAACTTGTTTTGCTATAGATAACTGGTATATTGTTTTTTGCAACGTACAACTTTCATAAAGAGAACAGAAGACGGAAAATTTGGTGTCTTTTTGAGGTTTTTGATCACCACAGATTCCACCATTTCACCCCCACATTCCACAATGAGACTTGGAGACATAACAGGTGCCAGTTGGTAGTTTTTCATATTCCGCAACCCCCAAGCCAGAATCTGTAAAATAAAATTCGATATAAGCAAAAGAGGGAGATGATACATCAATATGCTTAATATGATACTCAAAAAGTAGGAAAGAAGAAATGAAGCCTTTTTTAATAATACAATATATTGGCAAAATATTTCAAGGTGGTTGTTCTAGGAAAGTTAATGGAAAAAATGAAACTTGAAAACACTTAAAAAAAAATCTCCCATATTTCTCACTATGAAATTTTTTTTTTGAAGCAAACACACAAACTTACTATCTAGAGGGTGAGGTGACTGTACTTCTGTTCCATTAGTTTAAGAATAAACCATACCTCAACAGCAGTGAGTTGAACTACTGGTCTGATTCCTTGAGGTACCATGTAAAGCTTTGGTGCTCTTTGTGATGGAAGAATTGGAAGGTTGGCGCCACCCTGTTCAGACACAAACATGAGTATTAGTTTCTCTCATCTTCCTTAAATGAAATACCTCGCAAGTATTAAGACAATTCTTCACATTATGATTCGCTATGAAAGGATATATGTAATAGATCATATTATATGATATATACACACAAAACAATTTATAAGAAATATATACCTTGTCCCTCAAAATAAGTTCTGCAGCAAAAAGAATGTCTCCACTAGCTTTGCCATTATTTGTTACAGGATACCAGAGCAGTTTTGGTGTGATGTCCTCTTCTGGAATTAACTTGACCATGGGGGAACAAACACTTCTTCCAAGGAATTCATCTTTACCCTGCAACCGAAAATAGCAATCATAGCCATTAATGTGATTCTCAATTAATATAAATAAATAAAAAAGTAATCAGGGTAAAAATCAGTCACCTACCACTTGGTCACTGTCAAAAAGTTCAATAACAACATTAGGTGGGTTTTGGGCTACTGTCTGTGGGTCCCCATAGATCTCGATTTCATGAAATATGAGAGTTTGGTCCCATGTAGGATTGAGAGTTGAATGAATGATCTCAGTTGTTTTGCTTTGATGGAGGAAAGAAACATGAGCGTACGGATCTGAAATATCATACAAAGATTAAAAGCATAGAGTTACAGACAAACAAAACCCCATAAGGCCATAAGGCACACAAGCACAATTTTTATCAAATATAGTATGATGTTTTTCTTCTGTCACTACCAGTTCTATAAGCCATTCTATATAAAACAAAAGCCCACACATACACATAATTTACATTTAATAGAGTAAATTCCATTTGATTACTAAATAGTTTCCTTTATACAAGTCTTGATTAACTGAGTAATAAATTAAAATTATAAAATGTCTTTCAAATCAGAAAGAGAACTTGAAAATTAAAATGAAAAAAGATTAAACAGTGGCTATATTAATCTCCTTTTAAATATTTTTGTTGTCTCCATTGATAGACAACTGCACAGCCTCATAAATAATATAAAGAAATAATTCTAGTTCTGACTAGTTGCCAAACAACAAATTCTCCCAGGCTATACTGCTCAGGTCAAGCTTTGGTTTCAAACATGCTTATTTATAGCAACCTCTTCTTGTGAAACAGCTGAATGATTAAAGTGGTCTAGGCCCAGTGTTTGGCAGGTCTTTAAATCATCAAGAGCTTTGTAGAAGGTATCTGATGATGGTCATTAACATTTCCTGTACAAATTGCAATTACTAGGGACTAGAGGCTATTTTAAAGGTTATCTTTAGGTCAGTTTCAACAGCTTCTGGCTAGGTACCTGATCAGAGTTTTATAAAATTTGGCTAAGTCTTCAAACTAGCTTGAGAGGAAAATAAAATGTAGATGTGCTAGTTTAAGTGTGACTGCATCTGATGTATCTGCCTTGAATTCTACATATGCAAATTAGAGGCATTGTTTCTTTGTATTGCTTGTAAGTGGTGCATATTGAAGTAAGATCAAATACACACAGGCAGCTGTACCAAAACCCCCTCATTTCAGAAAACAGCATTACAATATCTACAGCTCTGTATCTTCTGTAGCAAATTAACAAATGCATTACACTTACTCAATGAAAACAGGAAGAAAAAGAAGAATGCAAATGGAGGTTGATGGGGAAAGACAATCCTCAGCTGCCCATTTAATCTTTATCCTTGGCTGACTTATTTAAAGGAACTGTAAAGTCATATTCTTGCAGAATCTAATTTCAATTTGCTCTCTGACTTCCCAGTGGAATTTTAATTTTAATTAGCAAAATTTAAATACTTTATAACCTGAGTATTGAATTAAGTCTGACTACAGAGATGCTAAATGGATACAGCACTGTTGTACTACTTAAGTGCTGGAAATAATAGGGCAACAGTTATGCTCATATAAACAAAGCCACGCTTATCAGTAAGGCTCAAGTGTAGCTTTCTACAAGTTCATCTCAGTAATGAATTAATATAAAATACTGAACATTGAGAGGCAATTGGTGACATAACAGCCATCCAGCTCTCTTCATCCTTGCTTTTGTGCAAGCTTCCTGCAGGACAGCTTAGGAACTGTATGTAGGCTTTGGTTAGAAGGAGAAGCTAAGGCACAGGGAAGGGACTGGTCATGGGAAATTCAGACCTTACTTGAATTCCCATTCCCTCACCGAGCATTTGTTGGCAGCAGATACTGCACATTCAGAGCATTTCTTTTTTGGCAGCTTCTGGGGCAGTACTAACCAAATCTGGATCCTACGTAATGAAGCTGAGACTTCCTTTATGGCATGGTTTCAGTAGCTGGGACCTATGCACAGACCTTAAGGATTTAAGATATTCTATAGATAAACCAAGTTACTAGTTCATTGCAGAAGTGGGTTTTCTGCACCATTAGCAGGGATTTTCCATACCTGAAAAACTGTCTTTGTCTAAAGCCATGAGATTTCTTGCCTGGTAGATGTAACAGCGAAGATGGTAAGTATATACTCCTGCATCAAATAAATAAAGAGTTCAACTGCATTATACAGGCTTCTTTTCTGTAATTAAGATATTCTGAGTTCATAAAAATGTCTTACACATTTTAACTCAAGTACAAGCACTGTAGTATCATTTCTACTTGTCTTTTGGAGTGACAAGTGTACTAATGCTAACGAGCTAGCACTTGAGAACATTTGTTCCAACACAAAGCAGAAAAAAAAAACCCAAAAAAACACAAATTCTTTTTCAACATATGATCATCTAAAAATCCTTCTATTCAAAAATTCCTGTTTGAAATGGTGTGATAATCTAGCTCCTCCAAAGAGAATCAAGAATTGGGAATTCCTGTGCTTAATTTATTCACTACAGCACTTGCAGGGACCTGGAAGTTCCACATTTTTAGCTATTAGCTCTAGAAAATTATTCCAATTCCAACTCTGTCTTTTTGTCTGAAAGATTAAAAAAATCACTGTGGCCAAGGCAGAATAGTTTAAGAGGAAGATGTGAGAATGGCCCAAACCCAGGACAGCATGTAGCTAAGTTACTACAGCATTTCTTTAAAAGATGTCAGTTCAAGCCCTTTTAGCCCTTGCAAAACTGAGTCACTCATCGCCTCATTGAGCTGAAACCTTTGAACTCTGGCAGGAAAAGGTGTCATTTTCCTCCTATTGTGGTCATCTTTTAAAAGAAACCACAATAATCTTCTGCAGGTTCTGAAAGACAAGATTTAAGATTTAGGCACCCATTCCCAGCAGGGAGATCAAGTTCTGTAGAGTCTAAATAAAGACAAGTGTCCTAGTCAGCAATCCTCAAAAAGGATTTCGAGTATTAGCAGTGGATGGGATTGGCCTCTGTTCCTATTATCTAACACTGGTGGCTTCCATCTCAGTGTCCCTGCTTTTGTTAATCTCATTACAGTGATTCCAAGGCATTTAAAGCCAATCCAGGTTGGCAAAGTTACAGTTTTGTTCACTTTGCCAACTCAACTGCATGGTCTTACTGCTTCCTCTAGGTCAGGCATTTGTCTGTCCCCACAGTGAACTGGTTAAGTGAGCAAAAACAGCAAAAAATTAACTGTACGGAAATCTTCTCCACTGGCTTAGCTCCCTGCATTGTTCTGGAGGGACCCTAATGCTAAAAATGTATCATTTAAGCCTAAAATTCAGGTGCTGCAATAGTTAGCTTTAGAATTCCTGTCCCATACAGGTTTTAAAAATGTCTGTGTGACAGTGGACTGAAATATCAAAATCACTAACTATGATTTTTCTTTTAGTAGCCTAAATAGGGCTCAGTCAAGGATCAGAGAGTAACTAGAACAGGAGGTATATAAACCTAGATGTAAACCACAAAGAATCACAATTCTGTTTGAGACCAGGGAGAAACAGACATGACAAGGCGTTTGACACTGTCCCACATGACAT
>NW_010336602.1:0-2763 GCF_000700745.2 Antrostomus carolinensis
TGTATTTTCTCTGGATAAATTCAGATTAATTGTTTAGGTGACATTAACTGGACATCAGTCTATTTGGCTTCTAGTGCACCTAGGGACCTCGAAAGATCATCCAGTCCAATCCCCCTACCAGAGCAGGAACCTAAACGAAATTACACAGGAAGGCGTCCAGGCGGGGTTTGAATGTCTCCAGAGAAGGAGACTCCACACCCTCCCTGGGCAGCCTGTCCCAGGGCTCTGTCACCCTCCCTGTAAAGAAGTTTCTTCTCAAGTTTAAGCGGAACCCCCTGTGTTCCAGCTCACACCCATTGCTCCTTGTCCTATTGTTGGGCATCATTCCCTCTTCTTGTCAGCTGCTAAACACAAGGTAATATCTCAAATGTAAAAGCTTACTCTGCATGTTATTTGGACTCCTAGGTGGACAGAATATCCTCTTCAGGCACAGACATAAAGACATGAGACATTCCCCTGCTGACTGAGAGCAGCAGAAGGGAAATTACTGTCCTCCATGAGTAACAGAAGAGTAACCGAAGCTGCCGTAATTTTATTGCCTGTTTCTGGATTTAAGTAGCATTCAGCCATGCTTTACTAATTAAACTATCTAAGGTCATCTGTTTATTGTCTTCTATTAACAGACAAAGATATTTGTGGTGGTTTAAGCTTCAGTTCCTTGAATGGAACATAGAGGTTACTCGGCTTCCAGAAATGTTCGAGTGTGATAGGGAAAGGTTTCACCTTCTTGGGGAAGTCAGTGTGGGTACGCTTCACATGACATGATTCAGTCCATAACGACACAAAGATCTAAAAAGGAAAAAAAAAATTGGCCAGCTTGTTTTGCTGTAACTCAGGACAATGAACTCAAAGCGGGAATAAACGGACAATTCGGGATTGTCATTTGTCTGTGTGGGAGAGCCCAGAGCATAACAATGTGCTATCTCTGCTCTCCAAATTTCTAAATTCAGGAATCGCATTCCCAGGCAGACAGTGGTCTCTGCAGAAGGACCCATGTCAACACTAGTTGATGTGGGTGACAGTGATTATTAGTCAGGTGTCCCCGTGTGTTTGTGTCTCCTGTAATCAGTGCAGCTCTTACAACCCTCAATCAGTTCCAGGGCAAGCTTTCCAGCATTTGGGAGAAAACCAGACTTACCAGTTGGAAAGAAAATGGAAAATTTTGTATAGAAGGACAACCTCTTTGCTGTGAAAGCTGATTTTCTTGGTACACCTTAAGATGTCTTGGGGTCTTCGAGGTAGGGTAATATGAACTCTTATCAACTGCTTCCTGTAAGGTAGCTTGGTTTGGTGTCTAAATGGTGAAGTAATACTCAACCTACTGTATCCGTGCAAGGGGTATGAAGGACTCTGGAAAGTATGGTCAGGTTGGCACAGTCTGTGAGTATTTTTCCTCACTGTGTTGTGTAGAAACTGTCCTCTCTTCTCTGGAACTGTGTAGCAGCTACAGGGAAATATTGAAAGACCTGCAGCAGGCAGGTTAACAAGTACTTTTTTATCACTTAAATACTTTTTGACACACTCTGCTCACTCATTCTTTTTTCTCCTGTTGCTCCTGAATGAACAGTCATGAGTTAAATATATTTGCTTGGAAAATAATTTCCACAAATCACCTAGTGATTTGGAGAAGTAAGTTGTGATATACAAATATGAGTGAGATCTTTAAAAAGGTTTTAAAAACATGTCATTGTTTGCATTCAGTAAACTGAAATTTTTTTCCTGAATCAGGAAAGTTTGTCTTCCAGACAAAAATTTTGAGAGGGTAAAAATATGAAAAGTGACTTCTTACCTCCCTGCTATGTGCCAGTAATGAACTGCATAATGTATTTGCAACTTCCCTTGTGGTACAGGACCTTATAAATTTGTGTACTAGTTATGGAGCTTATCAAAACCAGAAAATAAAAGATGACAAGAAATAAAATGCAATAATTTGGTATTTTGTGCTAGTAATTTAAACCACTATAACTTTCAGGAAATCACACATTAACTGCTCAGTCACCTCATTTCATCTCTAATGATCAATTTCATATGTTTTGTTGTTTCGAAAAGGTTTTATAACAGCTATGTTTATATCTTGTATCATTAATCAGCACATGAAAGCAATCATTTTTCTTAAACCCAACGAACCCTGGAGAAGGGAAGCAAATAGAAATTAACAACTCTAGACATGATTGTCCTCTGTCATTCCTTCTTTTCTGCATATAATTAATGTGGTTATATACTTAACAATGTTGAGGATGACAAATATTTAACTCCATGCTCAACAGATTATTGTTTTCTCCATTCTTTTAGATCTTTCCCAGGTTGAAGGCTTTCAGTTTTCCTGGGGTCAAATGTTAAATCCCGATCACTCACTGGTTTTTATTCACATGCATATATAACCCAACATTTTTGGAAAATTTTATCTATGATTAAATGGGTGATCCTTCAGAGTCTACCAGGATTTCACATCCCTGTTTGTATCCCATTTTTTTCCATCCCTCCTCTAGTTTCTCTATTTTCTTTTTTTTTTTTTTTCTCCTGTTTCTGGAAAACAGAAATGTTTTTA
Source organism: Antrostomus carolinensis (assembly GCF_000700745.2). Taxonomy (NCBI): domain Eukaryota; kingdom Metazoa; phylum Chordata; class Aves; order Caprimulgiformes; family Caprimulgidae; genus Antrostomus; species Antrostomus carolinensis. The sequence goes on from NW_010336602.1 coordinate 2,549, forward strand.
TTCTGTGCTGGTTTCAAGTTCTGTAATTTCTATCCCTTTTTCTAACCTCAGCTCTCTTTTTCTTGGTTTATTTAAATTACTTCATCAAACTTTTAAAATGTGTAGAGGTCAAATGACATCCATCACAAAGTTGAGAGCTTTTAAATCGTGGGCTACAGTGTCATGAATTTCATATCTTTATTGGCCTTGACAGTAGGTGAAGGTTTGTCTGTATC
>NW_010336603.1:0-18769 GCF_000700745.2 Antrostomus carolinensis
GGGAAGGGGAGGGCAGAGCCCCTCGTCCCCACTGCCCTGGCCGTGCCCCCCGCCTCGCTCTGGGCTGCGTGAGGGGGAGCAGCAGAGCGGGGTTAGTGACCCCACCGGCTCCCTCCCCCTCCTCCAGGCCCGGGGCTCCCCTCGGCCGGAGTCGCCTCCTCTCCCCCTGTGTCCCTGCCCTTCCCCGGCCCTTCCCCGGCCTTTCCCCTTTCTCCCTCCCCAGTTCACTTCTGTGCTAGCTTGCCTTGCTGGATGCAGCCTGAGGAAATCAGCCTCTTGCTCTGCTGCAGCTGCTCAGAAGAAGTTGCAAATCAACTTTTGCTACTCAGATGCATGTAGTTCCTCCACAGGAGAAGATGAAGTGTTTTACAGGGCTGGGAAGCTGGTGGAGCTCTTGGGAACAACTGAAGCTTTGTGAGAGAGTGAAAATGTTTTTGTGGGAGCTGTGCTGGTCGTTAAAGCAAAGAAATTACTAATTATTAAGATTTTTTGTTCTGTTCTATCTTCTTTTACCATCCTTTTTGTCTCGTTCTTATACCAACAGATTTTGAGAAGAGAGGGAAGAAGGAAGTGTGTCCAATACTGGATCAGTTTCTTTGTCATGTTGCTAAGACTGGAGAGACGATGTAAGTGTGACTTTTTTGGTGATCTTCAGTTGTAGATTATAACACTTCTGCATTTTAAGGCAGTGAGCTGCTACCTGGATTCTCTTTTTGTCTGTAGATTGCTTCCATGAGCTAAATAAGCTTGCCTTAGATCCCATTTAATTTTGAGTGCATTAGTTTTGTTTGCTGGTAGCTTTATCTGACAGAGAGACTTTTTGTATAGGCTTTGCCTGGGGGTATCTTTCAGGTCTTACTGATCCTGCTTGCTACAGTAAACCTGTTGCTCTTACAACATTTTAGGTGACGTTCAGATTTTTTTTTTTTTTTAAATGACAAGTTTATCTCAGTGTTGTAATATCTGTTGTACAGCCTGTTGTGTACATTATCTAATAGTATTATTTACATGAAGATATGAACGGCTGGGACGCTTTCTCTCGAGGCTCTGTATCCCATGCTGTGTGATGGTTGTGTCTGAAAGCTTTTGCTGAAGAGAGGAGAATCACATAGGTGCTTTCTGCAGAGGGGACCTATGGGAACGACTCTGCGTTTCCGTAGTCGCTGGTTTTTCAGCTCACACAAGCGTTTTGACTTTTCCTGCACTTTCTGTCACAGCTCACCCTCGCGGGTGTCCGTGCGGAGGTGAGATGGGGCTGGAAGGAGCCCGCCGAGCTCCTCGTCAGGGGCCAGCGCTGGCGCTGCGCTGGGTGACTTCCTTGGTGGATCACTATTTGGCAGGAAGGGGAAAGGCTTCCCTGGGCGCGTTGCTATCGAGTTGCTCACTTTCTGGCTCCCAGGCTGTCTCCTTGTTTTTAGGCCTAGTGCCAGACTACAGGCTTCAGCAAGAGATATGTGCTTCTACCAGTGTTTTGGTAGCAGCCAGTGATCGCAGGGGCTTTGTTTGGGTTTCTGGAATCCCTCTGACTTGTAAGAGGCTTGTAGGTTTGGGGTTTTTTTTCCTTTTTTTTTTTTTTCTCTTTTTTGGTAGCTTGCTAGTGCTGCTTGAATTAATGGTTTTGAAAGAAAAACAAGTTCTGAAATGTACTTTGCTCTTTGAATAGAAAGCTTTGGCTTACCAGAAACATACAGCTGTAATGCTCAGTATTTATTTTAGTGTAGTATTTATTTTAGTGTGGGCTCACTCTGGTGTGTTTTGTCTGTATAATATATTTAAAATATTTTTTCCTGTTCTGAAATATTTCTTCAGGCTGTTTTTATTGTTTCTGCCACTATTACATATATTCCAAAGTAATTTTAAAAAGTGATTGTATAGGGGCGAGTTCTTGGGGAAATTCTTCCCTATGTGAAACTTGGAGAATGAATAAACTCCTGAATTTATTTCCATTTGGAAAATCTAGATATTTTTTAATTATTATTTGACTGTTACTGAAACCTAAACTGGAATCTATCATCTAGAACTTTATGCAGGCCCTGGCCTTCTATGTTTCCAGGGTTTTCTTTGGCCTTCTTTCAGGTCTGTAGCTTTTTTCAGCATTCTTGAACCTTTCACTTGCATTAAATTGTTTTTTTAGAATGGGTCTTAAAAAAATAAAAGTTTTTTTTTTTTTAAAAAGTGTGAACAACAGAAGTATCTGATATAATCTGGAGACAGACATGGAAATATTGTTCTATAACATTTAATTTGCTTCCCGTTGTCTACCAAAGTCTGTATTTCTTCATCAAATAGGCTTTTGTTTTCACTGATGTGTCAAAGTATCAGGAAGAAATTCAGTAAAACTAAAATCTCATGGTAAGCATTAATGTAAAGATCAGTAGTATGCATTATAAGAACTTAGTATATTTTTAAGCCGGTACAGCGTGACCTCTGTAAAAGTGTTCCTGAATACACAAAACTACCAAATAACAGGTTAATTCAAAATGAGCTAAATAATTTTTATTTCCTGTTTTGCAAAAGTAACTATATTTCATCATAGAATTCGAAACCACTAATAAATAGATTGCCTTGGAATGAGAAGATAAAATCTAAAATAATAGTTTGTAGTGACATTTTTAAATGATTTTTATGAAGTTCAGAGCTCAGTTTGGAAAAAGAAAACCCAACCAACAAAACAAAGCAGGCTGTTAAGTCAGGGGTAATTACACAAACGGTTTGCAGACTTATTTATTGAAAAACAATGGATCTTATTCAGTCACAAACAAAAAGTGCCGGTGTAAGTGAGGACGGAGGCAAGTAAGGACAAGTGGCATGTGAAGTGTTTTTGCTTTGGGTTACTGTTGTTTCTAGGAGAGTTCGATGGTGTTCGTGGGGTTCTCGCAGCTTTTCAACTTACTCTACAGTGAATACTGATTTTTAGATGATTACGCTGCAGTCTGTGTCCTGGGTTAAATGTGGCGTGTTGTCACCTCCCATACCCCTTCTGGACAGAGCTGCAGCAGATCTTGTAAGCAATTAGTGAACTTGCTTTGAAAGGGTGCTAATGAAGTAAATTAAAATGACTTTGAAGGTTCTGGTGGAAGCAGGATGGTGGCACACTTAGTGTGGTGAGCAGATTGAAGGCATGGGCTCACGTAAGGCCAGTGGGCACCTCCCTGCTGTCTGTGGTTCAATGTGCCTATTCACCCGAGAGAGTTCCGAGCAGGTAGATGCAGGTTTAGGTCGGGCTGCAGTGTTACTAGTTATTTCTCTTGGCTCACACAGCCCTTGTGTCGCTGTTTGACTGGTGCTTGTTCAACTGTTGCCGTAGCTGCGTGGTGACCTGCAGCAGGAAACTGCTCGCAGTCGTAAGTAACTTTCTTTTTTGGCAGTAGTGTTTGGAACAAGGTTCAGTTCATTGATCCAGCTTGTTTTGTCCCTGTTAACTGGCATGTCAAACCCCAGGGCAGCTGAAGAGGCGGTGTAGGGGAGGAACAAAGGGTGGGAGTTGTGTAAGCCAGTACTGCAGCTGTGATAAGGCTCTTCAGAGTGCGTCTTTATTGTAATTAGAAGTCTTTTTTTGTTTACAAGGAAGGTTTGGAATAAAAATGTTGCTAAATTTGGATACATTATCAGCATAAACTTAGTTGTGTTATCAGTACCTTACAGTAAAAGCCTGATCATGCAATCATGTGTGTTATCTTCATCTATTTGAAGTTTAAGCTATCTTCTTGTGCAAAGTTAACCATTCTCTTAGTTGTGTGCAAGATTATGGCCTGTGTTTGCAAAAGCCAGTCTAAACTTCCTTTATTATAGGTGAACAGAAGCAAAAGTTTGATTGCTTGGCTACTTCAAAATATTTTTGTTTCTTAATGGTTGCTATGGTAAGGCTGAGCCTTAGGTGAAATATAAAGTTTATGGTTCAACCTTTTTTAAATTTTGTTTTGAGTCTTAGGACGTTTTTCTTTCCAGAGGAGTGATGTACTCCTACATTGAATTTTTTACTAAGATCCTAACATAGGTTTTCCTTAGTGAGACCAAGTATAGTCAGGGAAGATCGTTACAACCACCTCTTCTCTAGTTTATGGAAGATCAGGGTGACTTGCAAAACTGAGTCAAGTGAAGAGATACAGAGTTTTTTTTAGTTGTAATACTTAAAAACAGTATGTGGTTTTGTGCTTGTTTTTTTTGCATAAGAAATTAACTCACCTGTTTTTTCTGAAGTAGAAACAGCTTTAAAAGACAACACAACAGTCAGCACTGCAATACTAGAAGTGAAGTGCAAAAGTTTGGTATTTTTGTTGTTGTTCTGAAGAATTCTTAAATAATGGATATGAAAATCACTTACCAATTGCAATCTTGTCTTGTATTTAAAATACTTTTTCCTCTTAGGAAATTCTCTTGGATTTAAAATCACTCTGCACCTTGAATAGCAAAAATGTTTCTAAACCATTTCTTGAACTGGAAAGGAAAACTAGATTTTTTTTTTCTTTGGTTCTGAAGTTGAAAATAAAACTTATAAAACAAAAGCAATGAAGAATTTTATGTCTATTTTCTCTGCATTTTCCCCACTCCTGCCCTGGGGCAGGCAGTCTATAAAGCACAGTTTTAATGGCTTACTATGGTGGAAAATATAATACAGGTGCTTACTGACAGTGAAGGAATCTAGAAATAAGCAATGAAGTGCCAAAATCTGAAGAAATACAGTTTACAGGCAGAAGTGATTAACTGTAAAATAGTTGTAGGCTTAAGTAGAGAGCACTGGCCTGGCCAGGATGTAATGCAGTTATACCAGTTCTTGCCCTGAATGCAGTATAAACAGCCATTAAAATACATTTGATTTTTATTTCTTTGTGTAGTCATATTCTTAGAGTTTCCCTGGAAGATCTGAAATTCTAACTTGCACCTTATCTGGGCCTGAAGATAGAAGTTGTCTCATCGCTGGTTTCCTTGAGGACCAACAGAAATGCTTTTCTGCAAAGTTTCTTGAGTCAAGCATGTGATTGTAGAGCAAATCTGCACATCCAGAGTACAGTGTAAGCTGGAAGGGACTTCTGGAGGTCATCCCACCAGACCCTGTACTAATTCCAAAGTTAGCTTAGGTTGCTTAGGGCTTTGTGCAGCTCTTCTGGAAATCTCCAGTGATGGCAGTTCCATCACCTGCGTTTGGCTCCCAGTTTCACTGGTTAACCGTGTGCACTGGGAAAAACATTTCCTGTGCAGCAATGTGGAAGTTTCTTGTGGAGCATCCTGGGAGCACACACTGCCTCTTACCCCTCATTTTTGTACCTCTGAAGGCAGCCTGTTTCCATCTTGCCTGTACCCAGTTACCCCTTCAGTGGTGAAAGACAGATTCCTCCACCATAGCCTTCTGTTTTCCAGAAGATACACTGCCTGAGCTTCACGCCGAGGTTGTGTGCTACAGCTCTGCTAACCATCTTGGTGGCCTTCTGCTCGTCTCACTGTCTGCTCTCTTTTGCATTGCATGACCCCAAACCAGACTCAGTATTGTGGTTGTGGACTCCTGAGTGCCAGGCAGAGTGGTGTAATCACTTTCTCTGACACTGCAAACGTGTGCAGGCAGCCTTTGTCACAGCAAGGCCACGCTGGCAGATGTTCAGCTTCCCATCTACCAGCCTGGGTATTGTCCCCAGTGTTGACTCTGAGCAACATCATTTGTAACTGGTTGTGGTCAGATTTGGAACCCCGCTGACCACAAGCACTGCTGGGTAGGGCTGATGGTGCAGAGGTGCTGTGGGAGGCTGTGCTGTGAGTTGCTGAAGTGATGTTAACGGTGTCTGCCCGTCTTCCCTCATCGACAGGGGCAGGCGGTAGATGAGGCACCGTGTGCTGGTGGTGAATTATATAACCAGAAGTGTAAGTTACCTATCTGTAGTTCTGTAAAGATAATGGCAAAAAGTATTGTTGACCCTTTGATACTGTTCCATGTATATGCAGTAAACTTTTTTTTTTTCTTACTACACTTTTTGGGGTCAGTCCCTATATAACAGTGAACTTTTTTTTCTTACTACACTTTTTGGGGTCAGTTTAGCTTTTATATTACTTGGTTACAGCAGTGGAATAGTTTGTCAGCTGTAGAAAAGATGTGAGTGGAGATATGGTAGCAATGAACATGTATGAGAATAAGTTCCTGTTCTCAGATTTAGTGCTTTAATGCTGTATTCTGAACTCTTCTATGGTGATTTCCTTTCCGTTACAAATATATAAATATTTGTAGCCCTATGTTAAGAGGGCTTAAATTGAAGTCTACCTTTTTTCTATAAAGTATGTTCTCTAGTTTTATTCAACTAGCAGCTTTGTTGCTTGACATGTGTATGCTAGTATTTTTTGACTAGTTAGAAAACTTTGTTCTGATTTGGGGGCAGATCATTACCTGGAAATCTCTAGAACTATTGGGGGTTGTAATTGCTTATGATTTTTTTTTTTAATGAAATAGAACAATTCTCAAGTTCCTGACATAATAAACAGGATCATGTTTTCTGAGAAGTCTGTGTGCCTTTGTTAGTATAGGCCTCTTCATTTCCATGTTCTCAGTGAAGCAAGAGATGTGAGTAAACTTCCTTGCATTGTTTCCTACTTGTTATTCCTCACTAACTCCATTCCACTAGTGACTGGAATTATTCCCGACTAATTCCCATTCCACTGACACTGTGTTTTCTGTCTCCAAAGGACAGGAATCTCGTTCGAAAAGCCTGCTGATTTATCTTCGTTAAAGACAATTTAGCTTCCCGACTCTTCTACCTGTATTATGAGAAATGATATATGTGTCAAATGCACAGTTGTACTTCAGAGGAATCAGTTGTGATGGAGATGAAATCCCTTTTTCCTTTAGGAAATGCATGCTACTGTCATGTTTGCTTTTAAATGCTGCCACCTCATACCTGTTGGGAGCGGGGTTTACAGTGCAAAGGTCAGACTTTAACTACTGGTATAAAATGTACTTGATGAACTGATCCTAGTAAACTTGAGTCTCTAAGGAAAGAAAAAAGGCACGTTCCTGACAGCAGTGCTAACTTTGTGGTGTTCTAACAGCGAATGTAGCTGGATGTGGACGCAGATGCAGTCTGTTCTTGGCAGCACACTCCCTGCTCGTCTTCTTGCAGACAGTTCGCTCTTTGCCCAGAGAGCCACCCCACCATTTATTCTGTAGCAGTTAATGCAGTTACAAGTGCTTCTGGTGATCACCTTTAGTACCCTTCTGTTGGCATTGTTCTGCTCTCCAGGCTCAGTTCTCCTGCACTGCTTGGTAGGATATGTTCTCATTCTCAGTTTCCATCAGTTCTTCCCTTTGCCTCTTAGTAACGTTTCTTCACAGCTGTAGTGGGTGTCTCTGTTTTACCTCTGACTTTTCCAGTGGGCCTCAAGTCTCCTGTTCCATGGGCGCCTTGCTCCTTGCTATTCCATTTGAAGTACTTTCTCAGACACTTGGGTATTGTTCCACTCCATATTACACTTCACAGTAGCAAGGATGTTTTTCTGCTTTGGCCTTTAAGTGGTGAGCCTTGCTCCCTCTTCCCGTTTAAAGATTTTTTGTGAAGGTTTGTCCTTGGTGCCACATGTTGTGGGGGGAAGGAACAAGGCAATGGTGCATGTGGAAGGGAGGATACAAAGCAGTCTGGTCGACTTGGGGAGTGGTGGATTGTCAGGTTTGTGGATAAACCAGGCTGATGCTTTTCCACCAAGCTGGTATGTGTCTGGCAGGTCTCAGTTTTAGCAGTAATACCACCCGAAGACAGTTAGGAGGTTTCCATGATGGCTACACCTGATGAGGCTTTGCTTAGAAGTGGTGAGGGAGTGTCATGGTGCAGAAACACTTAATATCTGTGTGTTAGGTCATTGAGGTAGGGTACACCTTGTCAGCCCAAGCTTAGTGTGTGTCAGCTGAACTGCCTTCTGTAGAAGCCAATTGGGTGGCTTTTGGTTTTGGTTTTGGAAGGAATTAGTCATAGCAGTGCAATTTACCTGGTTCTAGTAGTGCTGCTCTCAGACTGAGTGAAGGCTGTGTTTCTGTGGGGAGTGCATGAACTGGCAGGTGTAGGAATAAAGTACAAAGTAAATTTAGATGCAGAACTAGTTGCAGAGGATGCATTTTCCTTGATGCAGTTTCCCAGCTCTATTGCTCAATATACTAAAGATTTGATAGTGTTATCCCCGTGTGGTCTACTGCTCTTTGGAGTAACCTGTGATCTCTGGTTGTTTAACAGTGGGAATTACACTGACCAGACGAGTTACAGCTTTTTTTTTTTTGTTTGTTTAGTTATTCTGTGTGAATGGGTGGTACCTGGAACAACTTCAGTGTCCTGACTTAGTAGATATGTGGAATTTAGTTTGTGTATGAAGAGGTTATACATGCAATTAACCAGATATAAATTTTATATTACTCAGAGTGATTTTTTTGTAGACAGCTCCTATAGAAGTAGTAATTTTAACTTGCTGTAAATTTAGGAAGACTTTTAAATATGCTTCACTTACTACATAATACTTAAATTTTGACTCCGCTTCTGCTACACAGGTTTGTTGAGAAAGTGTCATCTATTTAATGTTTGTGTTCTGCCTGCATTGACTCCAGGGTACTATAGAACAGTGTTGCACCTTTGCCTGATGGATTATTTTCCTGTGTACTATCTTTTGAATGGGACACAGTCTGAATTATGCTATGAAATTCCTGTGGAATCTCTATTATACAGTGCACAGCATCATTCCTGAAGTCTGCCTTGGTGAACACTAATCTGTTCAGTGAAACTTTATCTGAAAGGGAAATAAATAAAAGCTAAGAATAATCCACAGGATTGTTAGAGTTAAAATAAAAACAGTTGTCTGAATTTCAATAAAATGTCCAGCCATCTTAAAGGCAGATCTGGTCCATGTGAGTGGTTTGGGGAGGTATTTTGACAGGGATAATGCCTATCTGCTACTGACAATCTGTTTGGGCAGTGCTGTTCAACTGCAGCTACACTTATCTTTGGGGGAGCAGGTGAATAGAAATGTTTTCAGGCTTGGGCGATGGTAATTTGTGAGAGAAGTCAGATACCTTCCCCTCTCCCAAGCCTCTTGTGCTAATTACCTAAGTGATACTGTTTATGATTCTAAGGTTGATGTGAATGTCCTTTAATTGAAGTTTAGGGATGAAAAATGAAGTTTCAAGAATATGGTCACTGAAGTCATGCCTCGTTGAAATAATTATTCCTAGTATAGTTTGTTGTACTAGTAACTGGATCCAGGTCTTGCATTAAATGTTGCAGAAATGTGTAGTAATCTAGTCCCTATCTCGAATATCCGTTCCACAGAAATGAGGCAGATGTGGGCTGAGAAAACAGCTACTGTGCACAAAGTCATTACTGAGAGCTCCTGAACAACTCTGTGTGTTTTATAATTAAGTTATGCAGGAAATAATATTTAGAATATCATAAATCAGATTAAAAAGTACGTGAAACTCAAATGATTTTAAGATAATCTAGTACAAAGAGTGCTAACTAAATTTTTTATGAAGGTAAATGTAATAATTACACACAATGTTGGTAAAAAAAATTCCCAAACTATAGGAATAAAATACGTCGGGGCAAAGTATCCTGTAATATGTGTGACAGCCAGAAGGTACTAGATCTGCATGTATTGTGGCATAAGTTTAGTGGAGTTCCTGGAATGAGTGATTTTTCTGCATAATCATGAAAAAAAAGGTAACTGAAATGTAAATAACTAAGTTAACTACAGCTGATCTTGCTCAGATGGGAGAACTTAACTGTTGTCTGATGATTATCCAAGAGTCTGTGTTTGTAAGACTTGGAGTGCTTTGTTGTTGGTGTGCACTTTATAGGATGGTCATATCTAGGGTGCTCATTCTACTTGTAATAAGAAGTGTTATTTGAATATGTGCATAAATCAAGTTCTATGAAGAATTAAGAGTAAGGTAAGAATTAACATATTGGTACGCAGTGCAGAAGCGCTGTAAGTGGAACAGATCAGTAAATACACATTTTCTTACCAGCTAAAGATAACATCAAGTGAATTTTCAAGTGGAAGAGGGAAATTTAATGAAAATGTAACCTGCTTTCACTTTTTTCTCTATAGATGAACCACTGCCAGTGGTTTGTGGAAGTTTTAAAGGCTTTCAGTTCTTTTGTGCATATTGTTTTCCACTCTGCTATAAGGAATTTAGTTCTTGAATGAAGACTGTTGTAATCTTGTACTTTTTTTCTTCTGTGGTCAGTTTTTGCCTTTAAAACAAAAGAAAATTAAAGGTACTTGGTTTTGTTTGGTTTTAGATAACTATATTAAGGTCTTGAAAAATTCTGAGTCCTAGTTCAGATTGTTTCTGTCCTATGGAACAGTTGTATTCTGTTGGCATTGGCTGAATATCAGGAGAGATCAGAATTAGTCCCTTGATGATTACAGATACTACTTTAATGTCTCCATCAGCTGTCTGTTTCCATAACTAAGTCTTAATCTTTGTTGTTCCTGGCAATAGCAGTAGTAATTTGCTAGTAGTGGAGAGATGCACACTCATACTAGTGAAGTACATCTACTTGTGGTGTATTCCAGTCTCCACGCCCGTCGTGCTCACAAGGAGCGCAAAGACTTAATTTAGGCTGACATCAATCAGTGAGTGAAAATGGAAAAATACCTTCTGTGCTTGTGGGAAATACCAGTTTTTCTTCTTTTGAGTGCTTCAGTATATTTTTAATTAAAGTGAAAGGTAACACGAGGTCAAATCCTACTGAAGATAAAATGTGAGGGCGTTTTAATTTTACATGAGTTACGAGGTGAAAGTGAACAGGACGCTCCCCCAGGAAGAGTGCTTGCCAGCGTGTGTTCCTAACAGGAGTTTGCTGTTTGCAGTAAAGCACAGGGTTCAGTAAATTTCCCATGCTGTGTCACCTGAAGTTTAAAATGTATTGGTCATTCAGAAACGCAGATAAAGAATCTGGCACTTGCTTACAGTTTAATTTAACGTTGGGGCTTGTGTGCTTCCCAGAAGCATTTAAGAAACTAGTCAACATTGATGCACGGGGGATTTTACTGTGTAAATCTGTTGTTGTTTGGAATTTCCCGTGTTAATCAGCACTGTGTGGATGGTGAAAATAGCAGTACTGTGCAAAATGATGATGCTAACATTAATGGCAACAAAAGAATGAGTATTAAAGCACAGGAAGTACCAAAAAAGTTTAAAATTCAATTAAATTTGAGGCGAGAGTGGAATTAAGTAAGCTGTGTTCTTTTATCCGGTACATGAGAGCAGCTGCTTGAAGGAATGGCTCTGCTCTCTACTCATCACATCACACATCTTGTTCTGCCTTATCTGGAGCATTAATTTTGTGGTTAGATTAGTGATCTGCTTCTCCTCCCTGCGTGTGGGATCACAGGAACGTGTGGGAGCAGCAGAGCAGGCTTGTCCCTTTTGGTGTAGACAGCTATAAAATTGAGTATATAAAGTTAAGTACGTCGTGGGACAGTGCCCTCCCTCTCTGCCCCGGCATGAAACCCCGCTGAACCACAGGGTAGCTCATGTCCCCGTTAATGGGAGTTCAGTGTTGCCAGCTTTCTATCCCAGAATTTTTCAGAGGTATTTTCTGAAGAAATAGAAAGCCATTTCTCTACCATTGAGCACTCCTCATTAAGAAGCAGGCTTTCTTATTTATCTCATAATCAGTGAAATAGTAATTCCCGTACAAAAGGAAATGTCAAATAGCAAGTTTTTTGTGTGGCTTTTTTTTGTTTGTTTGTTTGTTTCTTTCATTCATTTGTTTTTTGGGGTTTTTTTTTGTTTACAAAAATGCTGGGGTTTCTGTTTTACAGGCAGTTGTTAAGATTTTTAGCTTGTGCATTTCCTTCTCTTTTAACTGTGTACTTCCAGGTGTATACCCAGTCAATAGATCTGAAATGAGGGTGTGGTAAGGAAGGTAAATATTAAAACAAAACAAACAAATAGAGGGACAAGGCTCTGTCTACCACATTTACATCCAAAACAACAGGGATAACTGAGGAAGGAGATGAGTGAGAGGAAGAGAGTGACCTCAGTCTCCTTTTCCTGAGAGGACTGCAACGTGTGCTCCTCTGCACAGCTACTGACCCTGCTGGAGAGGACCTCTGCCATGCATGCTCCTCTGCACAGCTACTGACCCTGCTGGAGAGGACCTCTGCCATGCATGCTCCTCTGCACAGCTACTGACCCTGCTGGAGAGGACCTCTGCGACGTGTGCTCCTCTGCACAGCTACTGACCCTGCTGGAGAGGACCTCTGCGACGTGTGCTCCTCTGCACAGCTGCTGACCCTGCTGGAGAGGACCTCTGCCATGCATGCTCCTCTGCACAGCTACTGACCATGCTGGAGAGGACCTCTGCGACGTGTGCTCCCCTGCACAGCTACTGAACCCGCTGGAGAGGATCCCTGTGACATGTGCTCCTCTGCACAGCTACTGACCATGCTGGAGAGGACCCCTGCGACGCGTGCTCTGGTCGCTGTGCTGCTGCTGTGGGATAAGGCCACTTGTCTCGTGCCTGGGGATGAGTTCTGTGCTCTCTGGTGGCAGAGATGGGTTTTGGTTTGAAAAGTGACCTGTTCATCTAGTCCACAATATTCCTGTTTGGGTACATCTTGCATCGAGGCTGTGGGAGCACGCTGGAAAGTTTGCCACCTCGCACAGGGGTTGAACTGGATATGTGGTTGCTGGCTGTACTTCATTTTCTGGAGCTTTTGACTTTTCAGATAGTTTTGGGAGATCCTTTTGATGGACTAGAATAGGGAAGGAATTAACTTGTTTTGGATGAAACTTTAATTTTGCTTCTGACAAGCTGGGAAAATTACTGTGTTGTAGAGTGTATCTTCATCTTCTCTGAGCTCTAGAGCAAGGCACAAGAGAGAGAAACAGTTATTAAAGTTGGCAAGTTATTTCACTTAAAACACCTGTTTCCTACTAGCAAGTCTCTGTGGGAGTGTAATCTCAGTCAGCAGTAACTGGGGCTGGGGCAGGGGGGAGCTTATATAAGTGACTTTTACCTCGTTATGTTAAGTGATTGTCCTCCAAGATTGTCCTCTGGTTCTTTCTTCTGTGTTCTGAGAACTTTGCCTTAAAATCAGTTTAGCTGAAGATGAAGCATTTGCATCCTAAATGCACTATTTTGTACTTCATTGTTATTATTTCTGCTTGTCAGAGAGCTAGCAGTAGGAGAATGGTGGAGAGGGAAGTGGTCCCATCTTTTACGAAGTTCTGGTGTTTCTTTTATGGCCTGTTCAATGAACAGAATCAATAATAGATCTGCTTTGTTTTCCTTTTCATTTTATGTTCTTTGTGGTATCTAGCATCTCTCCAAAACAGATGGCATCCTCTTAAAATTTAAACCAAGTCATTTTGTAATGAACTTAAACACTGTGAAATCTGAAGACAGACATCCTGCTAGGACTCTGGGGACTCTTCATGTTTTAAATACATAGCCAGGTCTCTAGAAGTTTATCATCCCTTCAATATAATGTTTTTCTTAATTAAACCTGTAATCTGTGAAGCAATTCCAGAAAGATTTATGAAATAATTGCAGTACCTTCATTTCAGGAGGTAGCCTTGTTTCAGGCATTATGAATTCTTCCTGTTCTTTATTTCATTTTAGGTTTTGTCCTTCTTACCTTCCACGGATCTTATGGAAGTTTGAAACTTAAAATCCTGTAGAGTTTGTCTGAAGGATTTAGAATATCAGATATACACTATGACCTCCATAGTGTACATCTGATATTCTAATGCAGCTGCTGAAAAGGGATGTGGGTAACTTACTGTAGTTGTCATCTGCACGTGTGGAGACTTGCAGTCTGTGTTAATGTCCAATCATGTAGTAACGTTGGGGGTCACTGTGTTGTAGCAAAGCCTTCCGGTGTAGTATTAACTACACGAGAGAGAATTATATTGCTTGTTCAATATGGATAGTTTTTAAAAGCAGTGGGGAGAGCACAGTGTTTGTACAAAGGCAGTAGGGATATTGCAGTTACAGCTTTGTCTCCTTCCTTGTTCCAGTTCTCTGACAGTTAATGTTTTCCTGTTTCTCCAGAATGCAAGACTTGCCTGTCCATTCCAGGTTCTTAAGTTGCCTTTCACTGTTACTTCTCTTAGTTGGTTTTTCATGTTGGTCAAATCTTACCCCAACAACTTTAAGTGTTTCTGGCTTTCTGTTCTTTTTGTTGGAATTTCTGGTCTCCCGAAGTGAATATAACAAAGGGCAAAAGAATCAAATGTAAAAACTCTTCTAATGGTCAGAAGAAAATACCAGTTAATTCTCTGACATTAAAAACAAAATCTCAATGGTGCGAGCTATTGACAGAGTTCTCCTCTTTCACGGTAACCAGTGCAGTAAGGGGGAAGCTGCTTTCTCCGTCTCATCAGTACAAACATTTTGAGTAAGCAGGAGAGAAGGGAATGGGGGGGGGTTGTCTTTTGCACTCTGGGAGCGATAGGATTAGATTATTTCCATGTGAAATGCGATTTTGGTTTTTATATGCATGTTTGGGAAGATGAATTCTGTGCAAATCATATCAGAGAAGCAAGCAGCTTGGTGCTAGTGATTCTTCTTTCAGATCACAGCACAGCATCAGGTTAGTTGAACTGCTTTGTGTCTAAGGTGACCTCAGTCCCTTGTTGGAGTGCTGTTTATCAAAGAGAACTGGTGGATTTCTAAACTTGGTTGATGTTGTTTGGCAAACTTTGGTTGATCTGTACTAATGGATTAATTCCAACAGAAAATCCTGTAGTTCAAGTACAGGTGAGAAATAGTTTGCTTTTATTAGAGAACACAGTTGTTTAGGGTTATGTTCTTCCTTGTTGCTGCTCTGGTAATGCTGGGTTATGTCTGCTGTCTAAATTAATATATTTTTTTAAATTCTTCCCTCTGCAATGGAGATATTGTTGCTGCCTCATCAACTTCCAGTGAATAAGCACGTTATTGTAGTACTGCTCTGACTCTAGAGTTTCCTTACACTCCTTTGTGCCTTTCCTCATAGGGCTTCACTTAGTAATTCTGACCCCATCTGAGGGTTTTGTGGGGGGGATTTTTATTTTTTTTTATAACCTGTCACTTCAGTTAATCTCAGTTTGCTCATTTCATGTCTTATGTCTTCCCCCACCCTTTTTTAGCTTTTTCTGGTACTGCTTTTCTAATTACATGTAAATATTTTCAAAACTTGCTTATGTTTCTCATATTGGCTGTTTGGTCAGGTGTTGTCTGTCTAATTTCTGTAAAACACAATGAAGTATCTTCAGACACTGAAGTCTCATCCATCCATGTTTCTGTTATGTTTAGAATTTTTACTGAAATTACAAGGTCAGGGACTGCACTCTAGTACAAAATCAGTGTTAAACATTCTGTCATACCTTAAAGCACAGTTACTAGGATATATTCAATCTAGTACATAGTATTGTATATTTAAGTAGCGTATGATGTTGGACTCTGTGTTAGCTTCTGTGCTTCCATCTGTTGCTTGACTATAAAAGGTGCTTTTAAAAATAAATAAATTGTTGAGTTAAACTACCAGCATTGACATCAGTCCTGGGAGAATTTGAAATGTGTGGTTCTGCTATGATATTTGATATATACAAGCTGTAGTTCTGAAGTGTGCTGTGGTTTCCTCTTTCCAACCATTCATTACTACTCTGGTGACTTTTTTTTTCTTTACTAGGTGCTTTTTTCATAAAATCAGTTTATTCCTCTAATTTTCTGTATGTGAGAGCAAAACCTTTATGTTGAAATAAGGGAAGGGTGGTGCAGGAGCTGGTGGGAGGGAAGCAGAGCGACTCTCTATCTAAGAAAAAATACCAGCTTATGATTTGGAGTATCTATGAAACTACAGGCTCATTAGGAGCTGTCTTTGTGCAGGTATATTTACACAGGATGACCCAGATATTGTAGTGAAAGATGCTTTAGATTTACATAAAATGTGTATAACTTCAAAGCTGGCATTCTCTAGAATGAATTTACACTGAACCAAAACATTTTAGGATCAACTGATGTTTTTGAAGTATTGTTTCTGAAGCTATTTTTACAGATCATACGATGTTCACAGGAATCTCTTTCTTTGGGTGGCTCTGAAAGTGGCTATAAAAGAGCTCTGGAAAAGTTAGCTAGTACCAGTTCACGAGTTGCAGAGTGGACAGGAAAAGCATGGTTTAGGAGACATAAGTGTGCATTTAGAAAAGGCTGATTGTGTACAATGCTGAGTGGGAAGAGCAAGTATTTGTAAACAAGCCTGCTCAGAAGAAAGCATGAATAGTATTTTCTCAATGGAGATTCTTCAGTTTCGTTTCCTTACAGAGCTCAAAGTGTTTGTCAGTTATTTTCCAGTGTATAAAACTTAATGAGGCTGTACATAAAGCTGTGTGGAAGAGTTTCTTTTGCTTCCATTTGGCTCTTGATTTAACTACAGAAGGTTTTGACCAAACTCTGCTCAATTTCAGTGTCTCCCATTTTGTGACAAAGCGCCTCAACCAGAAATCTTGCGTCCTAATGCCAGAGTTGTTCTCAGGGAGCTTGTGATGATACATGTGGAAGATTTTTCTTTTCTTGAAAACCACTATTCACCATTTGTTTATCTCTTCTCACTGCTGTTGTCTGGCTTTCTAAGTGACCAGTCTTTCAGTGTACACTGATAGCTTAAAATTTCTAGAGATGTAGATATAGATAGCTTTTCTAATTATGCCATTAATATACTATTTTAATCTGAATTTTTGTGTTGTATTGGCTTAACAGTTCCACCTGCCATTTATGAACTAAATTTTCTCTATGGATGAGATGCAAGTGGGTTTCAAGGGTTTAAACCAGCTGATACCAACCTCTACATGTCATTTTCATAGGCTGGTAAGACAGGGAAGATAACTTTCTTCTAACTCACTTTCCATCACTTCCACTGAAGCAAATGGAAATTAAGACAATCTTACTGTCCCTGCACTTTTTTTTTTTTTTTTTTGGTCAAAAGTGAGTTCATTATTTTAACAATTTATTTTTTCAGATACTTTTCAGGTTTTTTAGATTGACTTGAGTGTAATCTTTGATAAACAAGTGTTCAAACTTTGCAGTACATTGTCACAGGGGTAGGCGAGTTTCTTTAACAAATATACATAATTAAGGTCGCTTGAACTAAGATTCTTTTGCATAAAAATCTTTTATTAATCCACCTTATGTATTACGTTTCGTTACTGAGGAATCACTCAGAGTTAGCTTGAGCTGGAGGCACAGGACACAGCTGTCTAGGAGGGAGACAGTGTCTGGTAACGTGGTGGTTGGTGCTGCTGGTGCTGACAAAGGGACTGGCTTCGAGGGAAAAGAAGCAACTGCAGTTCTAGGTGAAAGCAGAAGGAGCACAAACCCACTTTCCAGAGCTGCTCGCCTTTGCTTTGAAGTATTTCCTTCCTCCTGTAGGAATAGTGTGTGGTTCTGCCCCCTTCCTAGCAGCTGCAGGCACAGAATGACACCTGGATGGGGTGAGAACGAGGGGAAGAGAGACTGCTGCTGCGTACTGGGTTGGTAGGAAAAGTGGGGAGGAGGTAACAGAAGGATGGAGCACAGAAGCTGGAGATTCTTCGTCCTAGGGTGATGATAGAAGAATTGGGCCTGAAGGAAACAAGTGACCTGCATTGCGGCCTCCAGAAACCTTCCTCCTGCCTTCCAGGAATGCAGAGTGTTGGCGCTGCAGCACTGAGCTTTGCTGCACGCTTGGAGAGTCTGGAGCTGACTCAAGTCTTCTGCGGTGTAAATAATATTTCCTGTTGAGTGGCTGGAGTTCCCATGTAGCTTACTGGTACTGGGATGAAACTTCATCAGACACCAGTTGCATAGATTGAAAGTGCTTCAAGACCACCATCTAAATGGGAGCATGTTTTAATGTCTTAATTACAACACTGAGGGCAGGAAATCATGCTCTAGACGCCCCTCTGTGACTTCGAAGCAGTTGTTTATGGTATGAAAAAACACATGATAGTTTTCTAGACTTCTGTATAAGGGCAAAATGTTACATTCTTTGTTTTCTGCAGCTTCAGCATTGTAAAGAGGAGCCGGTGGGTACTGCTTTCAGGCAATCAGTTGCTATTTTAAACTTTGTGTGTTGGTTTGTTTCAGCAACACAACACAGATGGGTTAATAGTCTATGAAAAAGTAAGTGTTACTATTTTGCAAGAAATAAATAACAATGAAAACAATAACTCAAGATTTAAAGTGTGAAAAAATATCTAAGTGAGGTTGTCAAAAATGTTCAGAATAATAGTGAATCCCCATTCATGAGGCAAATAATCTCTGGGGATGCTCTGCAGGGAGTAATCCTGCTTGGGCACGGGGTCGTTTACTGAGTCTTCTCTGTTTTCTGATGTGCTTATGTCCTAAATCTGTGATGTGTTATGAAAGCTTTGGTCTCGTGGCGCTGGCACCACAGAGTTGGATAGCTTTTTAATTTCACATTTGTAGTAGTAATGCCTAATACTGTACATTAGAAACGTGATAGTGTTCTGCTTGGGCTGTATGGCGCTAATTGGAGCAATAATGCAATGAGACTCAATGATGCTGTTTAATGTCCATGCCATTCCCTCTGGGACCTTGGCTCTTCTTTCTTTCTATTTTTGTTTCTGGTTTTATTATTATTCACTAAGTCCCGTGTTCCCTTCTGTTGTGAGGTGCTTAATGAGTTCTTGTGAAGAAAAATCATAGATAGAATCATAGGATCACAGACTGGTTTGGGTTGGAAGGGACCTTAAAGCTCATCCAGTTCCAACCCCCCTGCCATCAGCAGGGACACCTTCCACTAGACCAGGTTG
>NW_010336603.1:18781-33948 GCF_000700745.2 Antrostomus carolinensis
CGGCCCTTGAACACTTCCGGGGGGGAGCAGCCACAGCTTCTCTGGGCAACCTGGGCCAGTGTCTCACCACCCTCACAGCAAAGAATTTCTTCCTCAGATCTCATCTCCATCTCCCCTCTTCCAGTTTCAAACCATCACCCCTTGTTCTGTAACTCCCTGTCCTTGGCCAAAGTCCCTCCTCAGCCTTCCTGGAGCCCCTTCAGGCACTGGGAGGCCACTAGAAGGTCTCCCTGGAGCCTTCTCTTCTCCAGGCTGAACAGCCCCAACTCTCTCAGCCTGTCCTCACAGCAGAGCTGCTCCAGCCCTCGCATCATCCTCGTGGCCTCCTCTGGACATTCTTGCAAATGTGTAACTCCTGAAGAAAGAAAATGGTTTTGTGTTTGAATCTCTGTAGATCAACCTGAGCTAACTTCCCCCTTTTCATCTCATAATTATTTATTTGAGACCAAGGAGACAATGGAGGCAGAGCTGACATGGCACTGTTCCTCTGGTGGAAGGAGGCTGATGTGCCTTCGCTGGCCTGTGGTTTTGTGTTTGGTAGAAGTGGTGCTTCAGCACAGTGCAGGACACAGGCGTCATCACTTTGCGGGGGAGTCACCACGTGTGGTTGACAGCACAGATAGCTGTCAGAAGGTTGGATGTTGTGTGGAACTGAACACAGTCAGGGCTGTTTGAGCTAGTGCTGCTGCCAGAGACAGCCTGTGGAAATACAGCCTGTGGAAATACAGCCTGTGGAAATACAGCCTGTGGAAATACAGCCTGTGGAAATACAGCCTGTGGAAATACAGCCTGTGGAAATACAGCCTGTGGAAATACAGCCTGTGGAAATACACAGCAGGAGCTGAAGGGCTGTCCAGGGGCTCAGACTTTGTGCTTGTTTGAGTTGAGCCAGTTCATTCCAGATTCCATGTGTTAGATAAGCGCCAAAGATAATTTTCTCTTTCTTTATTGTTCTTTTCTTATTCTCCATTTCTTCTTTTTCTCCATGAGCATCTCCATCCTGTAGCTGTGTAACCTCTTGCATCAGCATGAATAGAAAAAAATGATAGTAACTGAACAAAACGGGTTTCTTTCATGTTACTCCCTGTGCTGCTGAGAAACGCACCGGCCAGAGGAGACCCAGAACTTCTGTGACTGTTGTGGCTTCCTCAGCAGCTTCCCACCTTGTCCATTGTGTGCAGTGTGAAAGACTTCTTTTCTTGAAAATTTCAATATGTAGAATTCTATAAATGATAAAACTTCAAGTTGTAAGGCAGAAGCAATTTGGAAAGATCTTAATAGGTTACTTACTACTGTGGAATGTTTTCAGGAGTCAAAGTTGTTTTTCTCAAATGTTCATCAGCAAGTGCTAACTGTGATACAAAATATATTTGCCTTTCTGAGAAGGAGGTGCTGTGAAGTGCTTTTAAGGTGCCTGGATACTGAGCAGTCAGTTACAAAAGGCCTTTCAGTAGGGTTTTGTAACAGAAGCAGACGATGCTGTGCACAATTGCTGTGTGGTTTCCAGACTCAAGACTTATTTTTTTACTTGTTTTTTGTTTTTCCCTCCTCCTCTTGTGAGCTCAGTGAAAACTTTAGATGACACGTGGGCTCACTGGTAAGTTGTATAGAATGTGTGTGTATTTCACATTTAGATTTGAACTGCAAGTGGATATTGGTTCTCTAAGGAGATGGCTTTCCCTGTTGTTAATGGCAATTGACTTATAATATTGTTCTACTGTCGTTATTTCAATAGTTTTCATACTTTAAATTCAGGAAGAAAAATAATACTGCATAGTGTTCTTGCCCCATTTATCTTAGGACTGGCATACCAGCATGAATGCTGTTTTGCAAACGTTAAAATACGCTGTTTTTCTGTGGTTTTAGGGCTGACTCGCATATGTCTTGATTCTTGTGTTCTGTGCAGGGTTCAGTGGTCTCAGTTTAAAGGCTATTTTATTTTCAAACTGGAGAAAGTAATGGATGATTTCAGAACCTCAGCTCCTGAACCAAGAGGGCCCCCCAATCCCAACGTGGAATATATTCCCTTCGAAGAGATGAAAGAAAGAATCTTGAAAATTGTCACTGGATTTAATGGGTATGTATAACTTGTTTTCTAAAATCAGGATAACAAAAACAGTTTCCCAGTTTTTAACTTAGTAGTTTGTGCTGTCTGTCTGTGACTGTTCATTTTGCTTCCTCAAATAGGTGAGCACAAGCAAATAAATACCTTGAAAATAGGTTACAGTAGCTCTGGAACTTTATTATTCTGTCTTTGAATTAAAATAATGACATCCTGTGACATGTCAGTCACATTTTTTTCAGTACATAGTTAGTTTTTAAGTAATACTGTTCAGTGAAGCATGATGCTACTATATGCATTTAACAAGTAAAATAGATAGTAAAGTCAGATTTTTTTCAATATATTTTGAAGTATATAATTGAAAGAAATCTTTTGGTGCTGAGTTCTGAATTGCTTTGTGGCAGTTTGGTAGCTTTTGAAGAAGTAATACTGTGATAAACACTGCGTGACCAGGAGGCAAGGTGCACCTGGTTTTGAATTGTTAAATTGTGCCAGATTCCAATGTATAGATCGAGTGATACGTACTAATTAAGAGACTTGGGGTGTTCAATCTGCTGCTGACAGTGTCTTAGTTTAAAGTGTACATATGCCCTTTACTGGTTTCGTAATTGTGGAAGTTCTGTTTCCTTCAAAATAAAGCTTCTGGTTTTGGGGGAGTTTCTTGTGGGTTAGGTTTTTTTCTCTGTGTGTGTGTATGTATCTTTTTTTTACTAGCTTACATAGTATTTTTCTTGCTGTGTGTGTGTGTGTGTATCTTTTTTTACTAGCTTACATAGTATTTTTCTTGTTTCTGAACTGGATGACGTACTTACAGTAAGCTGAGTCATCCTGCTTGTGGGTCTCAGTCCTTTACTTGAGAGAGACTTTTTCAGCACTTCTCAGTTTGTCAGTAAATGGACATACTATAAACTTGCCTGCCTCTTACCCTGACATTTCACAGTTGGAGGTGCTACTGACACATCCTTAGTATCACATTTTGATGCTAGGATAATAATTTTTACTGTTGTTCCATACTACTTAATGTTTAAGTGTCTCTTGTAAGGCAGATCTCCTCCCCTCAATTGCTCTCCGTGTAGGATACTTCTAAGAATGTGTAATTCAGCTTGTTCTCCTACTCAATATTTATACTGGGCTAATTCACTGAAGGAATTTTAAAACAAACCTCTCCTTTATGCCTGAGGCTGCCTCTCTCCTGCCTCCCCCAGCTTTTTGTTAATGCTTCACTGCCCACAACATTTGTGATGATGTTCTTGCATGGAGACAGCTAATGAATGACCTGCTGTTGTCTCCTGTTGTTCCCAAGTGGGCTGAACAAACCTCTGAGTGACCAAGTCTGGAGCTGGCTCTGTGGACACGCTATTTTGATCTCTTGCTGTTACACATCAGAGTGCTCAGCTTCCTCATACTTTGAAGTGACCCACCCAGTCTTTGAGGAAGCAAACTGCATACATTAGTTACTTAAATGAATGAATAAATAACACATTAGGACAGTTCAGAACCTAGGACTGTAGAGTAGGTCATTTAGTAAATCCTACAACACTTACGTATGGATTGGAGGATGTGATGGTGAAAGCTGAATTATGTGCAGGTGTGTCCAGAATGTAGCAACAAAAGGTTTTGGTTGGTCTGATCAAATATGTTCAGGCTTTTTATATAAAGTTGTGGATGTCATGTCAGGGTACCATAGTAGAGAAGGAAGCTACTTGATGTGACCTTATTATTAGGATGATTTTATTAGTGTTTGTTTAAAAGAGTGAGGGAAAAAACTAGTGAAATTTTTAAAACTTTTTTTTTTGTTAAAGAAGTAACTAATTAAGAATGAACCCTGTTTGGGGAGCTTTCTAGATGAAGTGTCTTTTAAAGAAAGCTCCAACTGGCCGTTTTAACCTTACTGTATCTTACCTGACGTTGTGTAATGTGCTTGCAGAACCAGATTCTCATGCTCTACTTTAGAATTGCTTTGGAGTAGGAAGTTCTTTAAAAGACTTGCCATTTTCTTTATCCTTTGCTAGTGAAGCAGAAAGTTCCAAGGTAAGTTATTGGGGATGTCAGATGACAGAGGAGTCTTCACAGCATGAATAAAATAGACATAGTTATAATACAGATCTTAACTTATGTATATTTTTTGGCTACAATTTAATATGACTGTTAAAAGCAATTTTCCCAGATCCCTCTTGAACCCTGTGCATATGATGAATTTTTGGTTTGTAATTCATTATGAACTACAGTGGTAGGAAGTGCAGAGCATGTTTGTACAGAATTTTAAGTGGTTACCGTAAGTCGGCAGATTAAGTCTATTTATGCAGCTCATGTACAGAATTAATTAAATTTCTAAGCATTTAAGATCAGTCCTTATACTGCTCACAGACTTGTACGTTGGTGTTCATGTATAGATTTCTGCAGAATTCTATTACTTCTATTTTAAAATCACATTGTTAAACTATTTAAAAATAATAAATTTACAGAAAAAAAAAATCATGAAGGGAGGTTAACTTTGTTTTTTGCCAACTGAAAACATCCGAATGTTGAACAAATTAGATGCAGAGGAGGTGATAGTGAGACACTTGGTGCCATCTGCTGCTCAGCAAACGAAGTTCAGTTTCCTGTGGAAAAACTTGGAGGGAAATGAACTGGTTTTGGCTTTTGTTTAAACCTTTTATAGCCGATAGTAAAATAGAAAGGCAACTTTTACTTGTGGAGGTGGCTGCAGGCTGCACACTGTTGAGTATTCTTGTTCCCCAAGTAGCCAGGACTGTATTGATGTTCACAGAATAGTTCATGTCTGAGTGCTCCAGGTGTCCAGTGAGGTACAGATAAATACAAATGAGCCAGGCACTGATTCTCCAGATCAGTGTCTTACAGATTTGGCTTATGAAAAAGAATTGAACATTCTGGGTATTTTTGTTTCTGTGAAATAAATCCATGTTTTAATGGACAGTCTAGTCTACTAAAAAAATTACAAAGTCTCTTTAATTAGGGACTTTTCAACCCAAAAGCAAAATAGTCATAAATGTGAAATAACAGATACAATTAGTGCTGCACCTATGTAGAAAAGTTAACGGATCAAGTAAATTCTTTGTGACTGGAGTTGAGAATTCTGTTACAAGAGGGCACTACACAGAAGCTGAACACCATGAAGAATTTGGGTGTCAGAAATATTGCTGGTTGACCAAAATTTGCTGAACAGCAGCACTATTTGATTTTAAGGAAGCTTTAGGGAAATTAATAATATCAGATCCATTGTCAAGCTTAAGAGCCTTCATGTAATAAACTGAATTAAAAGGAACACTTGTTCTTGGTTTGTTCTGGTTTGTACTTAACAAATTTTAGGGATGGGGAGGAGATACTTCTGGGTCAAAATAAGGAGCCAAAATGTATTTTGCTTGTGTGCCAGAACACTGTTTCTGCCATTTTACTTGCTTTTAAGCAATAACATGTCAAAACAAGTGTTTTGGAAATCCTGTCATCTTACAGCATTACTTTTTGCAAGTGTTTAATGTATTTAATGCTTCATCAGCTGTATTCTAACTCTCCACAGCTGATCAACAGAGATTAACTTCACCATCTTTCTATTCTTAGAATAAAGTAAAGATAAGTTGGTCTGGTGTAGTTCAGGGTAAATAGCAAGGGAAGATGTTAACTAGTAGGGTAAATGTGATGTGCCTTCCGTGTTTCCTCAGGTAGCCGTGTGGGAACTGGGACTGAGGGTGGTTCATTGTAGCCTACCTCCTTACTGTTTCCAGTTGAGGATTATAATTTCCTCAGGAGTTCTTCAGAAAATAATAAAAGTTGATTTTTTTTTTTTTTTTTTTTTTCGGGTGTTTGTTAAATTAACAGTATAGGGATATACACACACACACACGTATGTGAGTCTGTATTGATACTGCTCTGAATTTGGTGCATCAGTCGTATTCCCAGTCAACAAATGATTCTGAAGTATTGTACTGTATCAAATATTCTTCTTGGATTAATTTTTTAAATGTTTATGGCCTCAACTTCAAATAGTTAATTGTAAAAATTCATTATTCTTTATTATTTTATTAAATAACTTCTAAAATATTTTACTAATTTGTCAAAGTCACAGAAGTTTGTTAAAAGGTGACACTGGATTTGCAATGGAAGTGTGTGACATCTCAGGTAACTGGTAAATGTATGTAAAGTACTGCTTGTCTGAAAGCTCAGTTTTTCATTTAAGCAGGGATGAAATTAAGTGCAGAATTGTCAGAAAATAGAATGTGTGAATATGATACTTCTGGATTTATATATCTTACTCCGAGTTTAATTATTTTTACTGAGCTGTTTCTTGGTAGTTAAGTGTACTGTCCATTTGTGGCAAATAGAGTATTTGTAACAGCTAAATTATAATGGTTCTACTAATTCCAACGTTTACTGCTTTTTTTTCTGTAAATGTGTTTTCTAAAACATGAAATAAACTACAAGTTGAGAAGTTTTTAGCTCTAGTGTGTGTGACTCAAATTTGTTTTGAAGCACCTGCCATATCTGTTTTATATATTTGAATAATAAATACAGTCTTTAAACTATTTTACTGCTGATGATCTGATTCCCTTTTCATTGTTTTAATGAACTGTTTGAGTTGTGGGATGATGCCTTTAGGATTCTGCTGAAGGGTTTTGTGGTGGTGAGCACAAAAGATAATGCTTTGTTACCTCAGTGTATGAGATGGGGGAAAAATAAAGCCTTCAGTTACTCTTGTTAACGATAACAAATTTCAGTGCTGTTTTCTTCCTCTCAGTAAGGAGGAGAAAGCAATAACACTGCTTTCTAACAGTCATACCCATTAAAATAAAATTAAATTGTTATAAATCTATTTCATTGCAGCATCCCCTTCACTATACAGCGACTCTGTGAGTTGCTGACAGATCCTAGGAGGAATTACACAGGAACAGACAAATTTCTAAGAGGTGTGGAAAAGGTATGTATTTTTCTGAGAACACAGCTAAACAGTCACAACTGCCACTGAAATAACTTCTGAATTACTCCTAATGGTCTGCTGGTTTCATTATGGCTTGTAGCCATAGTATAGCTAATGGCTATTCTAAGCGTATGAGTTTGTTTCATACCTTTTAATGTCAAAAAGTGGTTTTAAAATCACTTATTTAAGACATAAAAATAAATCTTAGGGCTGTAACTGTTGTGTTTCCTGATCACTGTGCTGTACTCAAACTATAGTTTGTGGAGGGTGTAAGCTCACTTTTTAGATTGAGTCCTAGCTAGAAAAAAATCAAATAATCAGCTGGAATCATTTGAATTTTTTTGATCAGGCATTTCCTTCCACAGTTGGGTTCAGATTAGATTCAGTAGGTGAAGGAGGAGGGAGGTCCCTTCCCCCCAGTGTCTTTTGTTTCAGTATTTTAAATCCTCTTGTGTAGAGGACTGTGCCTTTGTCAAAGCATACAGGTGTCAGGTAATGATATTTTATAACTTATAAACATGGGATCTTTCAAAAGCAGGTAACAGACTTTCAGAATGTGGTTGCATGTAGGATTTTCTTGATGGCAAAATTGGTTTGTCATTCCTACTTAGACTGTTTGGTCACAGAAAGGTTACCTCACAAATGGATTGGTTTCACTGTTGTGGTGGATGCAGTCAGCTGTATTCTTGCAAGTTAAGATGGGAAGGAGATGTTCAGGAATAAATGATGAGACGGGGATTTCACAAAGCAGTTCCTTAGCCAACAGTGAGGTTTGTGACACCTGACCTCAGGTTTTAGGGAGAACTCTCATTATAGTACATCTGAGTTAATTTAGCTGGCCCTGTGATAAAAACCCCTGGTAGAATTGGGCTGAGTATTGATTTGAAGAGAGAAACTTGCCTAGTTTTTAAGGTAGGTTTCTCCATGTTAAAGTTGATTTAGTCTGCAGTGCCATTCAGGAAGGAGAGGTGACTAAGCAAAACATGCTGAATTAATCATTATTTCTGCCCTTTGTTTATGCAGGGCCAAAATAATTAAACATTGGAAATATGGCTGTGCCAAAAATAGCTGATAGTGCTTGCAGGCTTTTGAATGCAGGACTCGCGTACGAACACTGTGGTTCTCAAGCAATTCAGAAGTTTTTCAGCATTTTGAAATATTCAGTTGAACATTACAGACACTTGGGCCTGAGGCTTAATGTGCTGGTCTTGTCATGACAGTAACCCACTTGTGAAAATACTGACTGTTAGTGTCACTATGGCCTGACCTTGTGAAGAGGGAGCAGAGATACCTTTTATGTATGTCATCCTGGATAGCTTTCAGCCTCGTTTTCTGTAGAGACACTTTAACAGATATGACTAAACTCCAGTAACTCTTTAAGTTTTGGGGTGTTGTCAAGAGCTGAAGCTTCTGTTTCTGAACTCTTAATATGTACCTCGTTTTCTGTAGAGACGCTTTAACAAATATGACCAAACTCCAGTAACTCTAAGTTCTGGGGTGTTGTCAAGAACTGAAGCTTCTGTTTCTGAACTCTTAATATGTTGTTTGTGTGTTACAGAATGTCATGGTTGTCAGCTGTGTATATCCATCTTCAGAGTAAGTATAATCTTCTTTTTCTTGAAACTTTAAGCTTGTATTAGTAGAGGGCAGAATGTGTGCACGTGTGTCTCATATGTATTTCTCTTGCTGGCAGTAGTTGTATCCAAAAGACAGACGTGTAGAGTTTGGTTTCCATTATCAATAGTTAAATCAACAGTAGTGATAAAGGTCTGCAAGTGTTGCTTGTGGTAATGTAGAAATGAACAAACAGATTTGGAATTGGATCTGTGGTACAGTTCATTTTATCCCTGAACACTAAGCTCAGATTTTATACCATAGCTGGTGGTGAGAAAAGTGGATACCCCTGGGTAACAGTAGTGCTGTAAATTCATATCCTAGCCTGTGTCCCTAGGATAATGTACAGGTAGAGAACCTCTTGAGGACTGACTGGGGGGCTATTGAATTTGGGGTGAGGGGCAGGAATTCTGTGCAAACAAACTTAAAGTTGTTCCTTTAGTCATATATATATTTTTTTTTTTTTAATTAGGAAAAATAATTCCAATAGTTTAAATCGGATGAATGGTGTTATGTTCCCAGGAAATTCACCAGGGTACTCAGACAGGTAAGTTTAGTTTTGTGAATTCAACTTATTCTGGATATAAGCAAGTTAATTCTGGAAAGAGCTGTTTCAGATCCCTTATTGTTAACCTGTTCTGATCCCAAATAGGTAGCCTCAAAAACGAGGTGTGACATGGAATACTTGGGGAAGGAGGGTAGAGGAGGCATGAGCATACACACTACCTACTCTATTTTTTTTGGTCTTTTGTAACCTCATTGTTTAGAA
This sequence comes from Antrostomus carolinensis, assembly GCF_000700745.2. Taxonomy (NCBI): domain Eukaryota; kingdom Metazoa; phylum Chordata; class Aves; order Caprimulgiformes; family Caprimulgidae; genus Antrostomus; species Antrostomus carolinensis. The sequence continues at coordinate 28,160 of NW_010336603.1, forward strand.
TTTTTTTGTTAAAGTTGTTATCACAGTTTGCATGTTGTAGGCAAGGATTTTTTTTATTCAATATAAAATAGCAAAGTACCTGATCTTTTTTTGTTTTGTTGACTTTTTAAAACAAGATTATAGCTGCTTTCTGCCTATTAGGAACAAATGACTTTACTAAAAGGATGGGTTAATTTATTTATTATTATTTTTAAAGATCTAATGTAAATGGTCCTGGAACTCCCAGGCCAGTGAATCGACCGAAGGTTTCTTTGTCAACTCCTATGACAACAAACGGTTTGCCAGACAGCACGGAACATAAAGAGTCAAGCTTGCAGCAAACAGAAGATAAAAAACACAGGTTTGTAAGGAGTAATGTATTTCAGTTTTTCTTATTCTCACATTTTTTCACTTATATTTAAAAAATACTTTAAAATGGAATTTAACTTTTTATTCCACAGTTGCAGTAACACATCTTGGAAATGTAAGGGATGTGTAGTAAAAATGAAGAGTGACTAAGAGTTCAGAAATGCACACTTACAGTATTTGTGTCGGGATGTTAAACTGTAACTAGACAGGATCTTTCATAAATGTTTGCCACGGATTGTGACAGTAGGAGCTGCCTGTAATTTGGACCCACCTGGGTAGCCTGATCACTGTGCATTTTAATCAACAATCAGGTGAAGGAGCAGTGATGGCTTTGAGGTGTTGTTATGTAATAAGTGGAGTGATTTCTACTGTTACCTCTTGTGGAGTGTTTAACTTAAAGCAGCTGCCACTTTTTTTTTTTTTAAAGTGTGACAAGATACAGAATGATTTTTTCCCAATAAAAACTGCAGCTGCTTTTGTTGTTTATAGTGAATCACCAGCGTCTGAATCAGAAGGTGCTCAGAGCAGCCCTGTAAAAAATAAGCACTCTGAAGATGATCCTGCAGAAGCAGAAGGACATGAGGTAAAAAGACTTAAATTTGACAAGGAAGGGGAAGCCAGAGATGCACCTAACCAAACTGCCTCCAGTGAAGGTTCTTCAGGCATGGGGGAAGAGACAGAAACATCCTCTACATCTCAGGAGAAAGAAAAAGATGCTACTTGTGCCAGACAGCACTCTGCGGAGGAAGAGGAGGAAGGTATTTCAGATTTTCTTTATTGTCTTTGCTTTCAGCATTTTCCAAGGAGTTGGGATTTTCTTTGCTGGAGGCCAGTGCTGTTGGGATTGCTGAATATCTCCAGTTGTGCTTAAAGATGAACTGCTTGGTCAGACTTCAGTATGTCATAACTTGGCAATTCTGTTATTTCTTCTTTTTTCTTTGTCCTACATCTCTGTTTAAAAAATTATAAAATGGTGCTTAAAATCTTCTTGGGCAATAAATTACATGGGGGTTTGTAATGATGCACCAGGAATTCGGGAATCCCTACTTTAGGGTATTGTCAGGTGGTGTTCTATCTTCTCCAGAAAGGGGATTGGGTCAGATCTATGTTTGACTGTCTTTATTATTGATAAATTACTGAAATATGGGTATAAAGTTATGTCTTTTTCACTGAGGAGGCTGAGCAACAATCTCTCCAGATGATATTATAACACTGAAAATTACCTCACTCTAAGGCAACCCCTGTTCCTAATTAAAGAAAGATAACTGCAGTTGAGACTGATTTTTTAACGTATTTTCAAAAATCCTTTTAGTATTTATTTTTTTGTGCCTCCTGTATTTGTAAAATGTTCATCTAGATCATGATGGATGTACCCTTGAAACAGCAATGTTCTCAACGTTTCCAAAAGACTGCTTCAGAAGACAAATTAAGGCATGTGGGGAAGCAAGAAAGTTGCTTGTTAGACTGTGTCTTTATCCACTGAAGTGGGGCTACCTATTTAATTTAAAAATTTGACTTATTTTGTGGTATATTGGGGTAGTTTGGCTGTCCTGATGAAGCTTTTCCTAAAGAAAAACTTTACATCTTCAGATAAAACTGGGGTTTGTCAGTTTTTCCTGTCCTTGGCTGTGCTGTAGAAGTGTTGCTCAGCATAGCTGGGAATGGCAAGTAGCAGGATTAAGAGATGTTTAAAAATGCTTTAGTAATACTGTACTCTCACCGTTTCTAGAGTCCTTCATGTCTCCCAGAAATGTTGGTCCAGACAGAAAGGATCAAGAAAAAGACACTGAATCCTCAACTGTGAATGAAGAGACCTCTGAGGAGAACAATCAAATGGAGGAATCTGATCAATCTCAAGCAGAGAAGGATTTACACTCGGATGAGAGTGAAATTAGTGGATCTGCCAGTAGTGGAGCTGACTGCAGTGAAACTGAAGAGTTAGGGTCCTATGCTAGTGAAACTCCAGAAGCTTCATCAGAGACCCCGATGGAGAACAGTGATGAAGCCACAGAAGTTGCAGATGAACCTATGGAGCAAGACTAATTTAAATACACTTAGATGCAGTATTTTCCATAAGGCTCCGGTTTTACACTGTATAAATAATTTTATGTAATAAAGTGGACCTTTAGTTTTACAAAAAGAAGCAGGTTGTAAAATAAACTTCTTCATGGATTGAACCTTGAAAGAGTTGTACATGGTAAGAACTGTGAATACCAGCTCCTTCAGGTCCTGCTTACCGCTGAACTTTCGTTTGGTCAAATCAGTGGTTTGTGTATAGTTTTTTTTATTTAGAATAAAAGTTTTTAAACTGGAAGGTAATTATAATTTTGACAACTTTTTTGGAGATTACCACACCTAGTTGTATGTAAGCAAGGAAGCTTTTTTTTGTCTTGTCTTTTTCTGACAGCTATAGCAGTTAACTTCATATTTTGGTTACAGTTTCAACATTTGACATGTGAAATATGGGGGTTTCATGCTGGTTTCCAGATTTTTATTTGAATATACACTATGAAACCTTATGTTGTGTGTTTAAAATGTGTTACATTTCACACACACACACACAGACACACATATATATATACACACAGGCATGCACAGGTATGTGTACCCTCACTGGTCTAAGGGGGAAATGGTCTATTTTTCTGTTTCTATAAAAGATAAATACAGCAAATACTTTTTCTATAGGAAAAGTCTGAGTTCACCTCTCAAGGCACTTTGTTTTGCCTCTAGAAAAACAAAGCAAATGAAATCTGGCCCATATGAAACCCTGGAAATACTAACATTGTTGAAAACACCAGAGTAAAACACATTCCAAGAGAACTGTTCAGATTACAACACTTTTGTATACTTCTGAGGTGCCTGAGTGAAAGGATTTCATTTATTTATGAGAAAATGTGCTTTATGTTGAGAACGTTGTAATCAAAACATTAGCTTAAACTTTTGTAGAAGAAATGTTTGAAAATATGGTAAGAAAATATCTTGGAAGAAATGAACAGGTACTTGCCTTTTTGAGTGCTTCTTGGAGCGTTGTGAATATTGTAGAGAAGTCTCAAAATTATTCTAAGGTATGCAGATGGCATCGGTATGATCACACCACTGTATGGGAAGAATTAATATATGACTGTAGTTATGTACCTGAGCTAAACAAGGAAGAGGTTTAGGGGTGCATAGAAATCACCATGATTTGTATAACATTTTGGAAGTGAACTAAATATTTTTGAACATGCTACTTTGACAGCCAGTGTTACATTTTTTTCAGACCAGCTCAAAGCACAAACTCCTGCTTTAAACTCTCAATATTTTCCAGTTCCCATATTTAAAGACATGCAAGCTGCAACCTCCCAGTCACGATTACTGGCTGCCAAATTTATACCTGTTTCTTCAACTGTACCTTTTTGATATTTAGAATTTTTAAATTTCTGTAAAGTAGATTTTTTGTAGATTGTAATGAGTGCTCACTGCCATTGTGAAACGGTATATAATTGTATAATTTCCGTGTGTAAACTGAATGCTTGGGCTTTCAATACAGTATTCATATAAAGCAATAAATATTAATGTTATGAAATATCTGAGTACATTTTTATCAGAATTGTCCCTTTTTTGGTTTTAAGTTGGCGTACCTGAAGTACAAAAATGACCTCTAAAATGCATGCTGATAGTTTCTTGTACTACATGGTATGCTTTGTATTGTTTTTGGGGAAATCCAGGTTTTGATTAATACCAGGATAATTTGGCTCAGTTGGAATATTTATGAAGTTATTTCTTGCTGGAGTTACCTATCAGGTTCTAAGTAGACAGGATTCAGGGACATGCTTGCCAAAAAGTAAAAGTCTTATTGATTGAGATCCCTTACAGAAGGAAAATTGTACCTTGACTCATTTTCATTGTGCTTAAGGCTTGGATGTGTATTATAAAATTAAAAGACTGAACCAAAATGTTGACACTAGAAAACTTTAAAAATATAGTGACATCTGACACTTGGTTTTTTTTTTTTTTAATATTTTGCCAATGAGAACAAAATTTTAAAATTTCTAAGTTTAGAGATTTCTGAAATTTTTCTTTAGACTGTTTATTTGTGAAGATATTGTCAATAAACTTGGTCTTTAAGCACCCGTGACCTTTTGATATGTTTGTTTTAGCAGCTCTAGTATCATTCTCATAAAGACTCGCAAAGAACTTTGAGGTGTGGATCCTTTTATTTATCTGTTTGGTTTTTGTTTGTTTGGGGGTTTTTTTTGCATTAGCTAATAAAATCGAAGTCATGTTTTAACATCACAGTAAGCATCTTGATACTAAATATGTGCCTACATTTAAACATTGCATTTACTAAATCAGAGATTTAGTAAATTTTTAAATTTTAAAATATGGATTTAAAAAGAACAGAACAAACCAAACCTGTTGCATTTTTCAGGAGCTGTATGTTGTCAGAGGCATTGCACACCTCCAGATGCACAGGCAGCTGCTCTGCCGTGCGTGGAGGTGTAGCACTGAATGTTTTCATGGCTTGTATTTTTCTAAATCTGGATTATTTTAAGTGCCATAATTCCACACACCCCAGAGCATGTTTTGCTGTACAGCCATTCAGACAGAATTGGTCGTTCTGCTGGTGTTTGGGAAGGAAGTTGTGTGGTTAAACCCCAGAAAACCAGGTGGCAGGTGCTTTATAGAGTTCAGGGATATATTTTCTAATTAAAACCCCCTGTTTTATGGGACCAGGATATAAATAGAAAATGTGATGGTGCTTCTTTTCAGAGTACAAGGTGAAGGTCAGCCCTTAATTCTGCTCTTGGTATTTTAAAAAAATGCCATCTCAGAAAAGTTGATTTCCTTAAAGTATCTGAGATGCTCTGTTAATCTTGCTTTTTAAACCGCGGGGATTACTTCAGTGCTTGCAGGGGAGAGAGCTGTCTAACCGAGCCTGTATTTGGGCTTACAAAGATGGAAGTTAAAATGTTCCAAACAGTCTTTGAGTTGATTCAGTGAATGGAGCTGAAGTTGCTGGAATTCAGGGCTGGTTTCTGTGCAGCAGCTTCTGCTGATGCTCTCCAGAGACCACGCGGGGAGCGCTGGCCAGGCTCCCCAGGGCGAGGCTGTTCCTGCGGGACATGCGTGCATCCTCTTGTCTCGCAGATGGAGCTCAGGACAAGCCCGCTGTCCCTGCACAACCAGCTCTGAGCTGGGTCTGTGTCCTGGCCTACAGCTGTCTGAGACTGTAAAGTTTGGGGGCGAGGATTATTACCGTGTTTTGTATGGCTAATCCAGCTCCAGGACAAATCTGGATTTCTTCGTTTAAATCCTCTTGGATCTGCTGCTGGCTTGAACAAAGTAAATTTTTTTTTTTCTTTTTAAATACAAAAATTATGTTCTGAGGGTTTCCGAGGCTGAGGCACCTCTGTCTGCTGCAGCACTGAGTCTCTGTTGCTTTTGAAAAACATTTCAGC
>NW_010336603.1:33968-35198 GCF_000700745.2 Antrostomus carolinensis
AAATAGTCCTAGCTGGAAAAGTAAATTGGAAAGTGTTTCAGTTTGTGCCTAGCCTAGGGGATGCAGGACAATACTGCTCCTGCTGCTGCTCCAGTCTGTCAGATTTTCTGTGTATGTGGTTTTTTACTCCAGCTATTTACCAAAAAGCTGCATCATGACTCCAGCAAGATTGTCTTGGGTCTGGTACAAAAGAATCAAGCTTTTATTTTTAGCTTCTTTGTTAATTGTATGTGGAGGAAAAAGCAGGGCTGAAGCCTGATAGGATCTTATTTATATAAGTTTTCTGTTACAACAGTGAAGTGGTAACCCAGTGATTAATTAAAACAAAAAGCAGATATTTCTTTTTCTCTAGAATGAAGGCCTATTGATTGCAGCTGTACCAAACACCCTTCTGCAATCCTGTGGCATTTTTTATTCATATAGTGCGTTTCTGGGAAGAGTTTGAAGGTTATTTACATCTCAGTGTGTCTGAGGTCGGTGTTTTTTCAGTCAGACTGGGATGGAAGGGGTACGGATTACTGAAGGCATCCTGGTTACATCCCTGCCCTACCAACAACAGAGCCGTGTTTTGTCACGTAACTACTGAACTTCTGTTAATCAGAGCTCTTGATCCTCACTTGCCTCCAGAATGTTCGTGCCAGTAACTTCTTTATGGATAGAATGTGCTTTTAGTATCTGCACGGTTTAATTGAAAGGGGTTAGCTCTGAAATTTGCACATATCAGCTCTATTGCGTACCTGTGCAATGTTTTCTAGCTGAAAAGAGGATGTTCTGGTTTCCATGGATAGAAACAGCAATCACGTTTTGGTTCAGAATGATCTTCTAACAGGTGAACAAGGCAGGTGAAGTCATTCCCCAAGTTTTGGACTATTATCCACTTCTCGGCAAGGTTCGCTGTAAACTTGTTATTTCACGTCAGTTTCATCCCCTGTCTTTGTGTTCACTCAGGAAAGCTGCTTTTCTCCATCCATGTTTATTGCAATAAAACGACAGACAAAGTTCTTGAGCTACTTCTGGCCTTTGGAAATTCTTACCGTAAGCAGTGACAGAAACGACCGCAGGCCGGGCTTCTCCTGTGTATTTTATATTGTCATCCAATTTGTAATTGCTGGACTGTGTCACTGCAGGTAAAGAAAGACAGTGAAATTTTGAGGGCCACTGAACATTGCAAATTTAACAGTGTTGTTTGCTAGACTATATAGTTCAAAACCCCCTGCCATCAGCAGGGAC
>NW_010336604.1:0-26309 GCF_000700745.2 Antrostomus carolinensis
GGAGGTGATTGTCCTGCTCTACTGGGCACTGCTGTAAAAAGGATATAAAGCTTCTAGAGGGTGTCCAGAGCAGGGCCACTACATTGATGAAGGGTTTAGAGGGGAAGCTGTATGAGGAGAGGATGAAGGTGCTTGGTTTGTTCAACCTGGAGAAAAGAAGATCTCATGGCAGCCTATAACTTCCTTACATGGGGAAGAGTTCGGGCAGGCACCGATCTCTTCTCTCTGGTGACCAATGATCAGACCAGGGGAAATGGCAGGAGGATGTGCCAGGGGGGGTTTAGGTTGGACATTAGGAAAAGGTTCTTCACCCAGAGGGTGGTGGAAACCTGGAACAGGCTCCCCAAGGAGGCGGTCATGGCACCAAGCCCAACAATATTCAAGAAGCATTTGGACAATGGCCTCACACACATGGTCTGAATCTTGTGATTGTCCTATGCAGGGACAGGAGCTGGACTCGATGATCCTTGTGGGTCCTTTCCAACTCCCAACATTCTATGATTCTATGATTCTAAGACAAGTTTGCACTATCAAAAAAATCATTACTGACTCAGGACTGACTTTGATCTGCTAGGCCTGGGTGGTGCTCTGATCATGTTCCCTATTCTAAACATGTTTGTTTCCTTTCCTCCTTATTTTGCATATTCATGTTGGTTTTCAGCAGAAAGGAAATGGGAGTGAGGTCCAGAAGAAAATTCCCTGGAGCTTCCAAGGAGCATCTGTGGTGCGTGCTCTTTATATGTAGCCCAAGAACCTGGAAAATGAAATAGTCTGACTTACATGAATGAATGCATGATCTACTTAGCTTATTGTCTCATTGGGTCAGAGACTAACTTTTAATGTCCTGATAATGCCAAACATAGGTCTAGGTATTGCCTTAATAGATGACACTGTAACTTAATTTTTTAACAGATTATTCCTTTTCCTAGTTTTTAACTGTATTTGAGTGGCAACAACTTTCTTTATTGGGAAGAAAAAACAGTTTAAGGAAGTTAAATTTGAGAAATCAGCTGTAATTTAATAGAGCAAACATCTTATACTCCAGAACTTAAGTTTGAAAAGCAGTGGTTAAGTTTCTCAAGAATGATTGCACTAAGAAACATTAAGGGAGCATTAACCTTTTCCAAACTCTTTTTCCACCAATAAACCTACACTGGTTATGTGATTATGTTTCTAGTTGCGGTAATTTGATTATATTGTTACAATGATTGTGAAGTCTAACTGGATGTTCATGTCTGTAGGATTCAGACGTTCTCCACCAGCTTGCTGCATATAAAGATGGAAAATGGGGTTTTCACTTGAAGTGGTTTCCTGTGATGTTTCAGTTTGTTAAAACTTATTCCAATTAACAGGTATTTATGATGATGAAACAAATAGGTTTAAGACTTTGCATCAAGAAACTTCATCAAAGGGTATGATTTTCATCATTGTTCGTAATATGGGCAAGGTACCATTATAGTTAACATCTGTAAGCTAAGCAAAAAAACCATGATCACAAAATATTGTAAATTTGTAACTACAGTTGTATTGGGTCTGGCTGGGCTGGAGTTGATTTTCCTCGCGGCAGCCCTCAGAGTGCTGTGCTTTGTATTGGTGGCTCGAGGGGTGTTGATAACACCCCAGTGTTTTGGTTACTGGTGAGCAGTGCTAGCACACCACCAAGGCTGTCTCTCCAACATTTACCCCCCCCCGTAGGCTGGAGGTGGGGAAGGTCTTGGGAGAGGACACAGCCAGGACAGCTGACCCAAACGGACCAAAGGGATATTCCATACCATATGACGTATGCTCAGAAATAAAAGCAAGGGGAAAGTAGTGGGAGGGGAGGGCATTCGTTACTTCCGTTTGTCCTCCGGGATCCACAAGGTGTATGAAAACCCGACTTCCCAGGGAGTGGCCAAACATCGCCTGCTGGTGGGAAGTAGAGAATAAATATTTTGTTCTTTTGCTTCTGGGCGTGCAGCTTTGCTCTTCTTCTATTAAACTGCCTTTGTCTCAACCCATGAGTTTTTTTCCTCTTGTGTTCCACCTTATTTTCTCCCCCTGCCCAATTGAGGAGGGGGAGTGATAGAGTGGTCTTTGGTGGACATCTGGCCTCTAGCCAGGGTCAACCCACCACAACAGTATTAGGGAATATAAAACAACTTGTCTATCATAAAATATAGATGTTGCAAAAAAAAAAAAACTTTTAATTTTTAACAAACCTTATAGTAGTAATTTACTCCTACTGAAATGATGGGCAATTCCACACATGCACAATTTATGGAATGAAGGTAATGATGCGCACTTAGAATTTAAGCTGTTTCGTGCTGAAATATCTGAGGCTGTTTGTTTATTGTGAAAATCCCCACTAGTGTAAACACCGTCACATACATAAAATGTTCCCTATGTAAGTTAGACCAATTTGTTCATTGAACTAGTTATTATGTAATATAGATTTCTTGTTTGCAGTTGTAACTTTTCTGAATTACTTGTCATGCAGTAGTTTAATGCAACATAAAAGTATTGCTGATTATGATTGCACTACACATTCTATTTATAGAAATATTTAGTTACTTACTTACATTCAAGTACTTTGTTTATTAAAATTATATCTTAAGGCTAAGATTAACTAAGATTGAACTCTCATAAAATTCTATCATAGTTCAATGATACCCAACTAATCACTTACACTATGAGAGCAAAGAAATCTTTTGCAGCGAATACGCTCCCTTCCAACTGCTTGTTCCATGTAGTCAGTAGAGGGCAGCAATGTCCAATATAACACTATTCCAACTATTAATCCCTCAGGTTAGGCTCCTGTTGCAAAAACAAACACATAGCTCTCTCATATTAGAAATACACCCAATCAAAAAGTAGGTTACTAAGTCAGAACATCTGTACTATATTAGTTAAATTCAGTACTGTTTTCAGAAAAACAACTCTTCTGAGTTATTACTTGCTTGTGAAAATTATGCCAAGCCTAAGCTTCGCATTGAAAAATCTTATTGCCCACCCACTCCCGTAGCTCATTTCTTTTGCTGTACATTTGTTCAGTTGTTCTTATGTTGCACTTAGTGGTGTAGTAGATATGTCTGTGTCTATAAGTGTCAGCTGCAAAATGTCTTCCAAAAATGCTTGGATTAGTTTCATTTTCTGATTGCTTTCATTTCTCTTTTAGGTTATTATTATTATGAAAACAAATTGCTCTAGGGTAGTTTTTGGTAATGAAAAGCATTTCATTATGGTCTTTGAATGGAGGAAAATGCTCATCTGACTGGCAATGTTGCACAGCATGAGGAATGTGCACCATGTTTTGTGTCCTGGAACATCTTGTGGGTTGAAGAGATTACTTCTTTTAAGAGTCCCTTTACACATGTAACTTGATAGTCTGAATTTGTTAATTTTGAGTAAGTAATTAAAATATAAGAAATAGAAGACTTTCACTTTGGTAATATCCTGATTAGAATTTTTGTTTGTCTGGTGGCATGCATTAATTGGCAATTAACTCGAGTTAACTAAAACAACTGTAAATGTTAAGACTGACTAGTCCCAAGGTATTTATTCATTGTCCCATTTCATCAATGAAGCAAATGTTTGTTCTTTACCCTGCTGATCAGCCTAGGGTAATGAACAAATGTTTGTAGTTGGAAACAAATGAGCTCCATGCTAATCTTACTGTGTGCCATGGAAAACACTTGCAAATGTGGAAAAAGCTACTCATTAAGTGGTGAGCCTCTGACCCTAGATCAAAGATGCTGGCCTGGTGCTATGGCAGCATTTGCCTTCACTGTGGAGGCTGTGGGCTGAGGTGAGAGCTGGCCTGCCAGCACCCCCACAGCTCAGTGCCCCTGTCACTGATGCCTGGGCTAGCTCCCTGCTGCTGTGGAGAGCTTGCTGCCCCTCAAAATCACAGGAAGCTCAAATGAATAATTCCCAGGTGCTGCACAAACACAGGAGAAAAGGGATCTGTCTCAACCAGCTCACCACGTGTGAGGTCCCAACCCTGCAAGTTGCCGACTGGTGCTGGTAGGGGACGGACCAAAGAGGCTGGGGTGCCCTGGGAGCTGGTGGGTGAGAGTGAAGGGGAACCCTGGCCCTGGGGGTTGACCTGAAGGTATCTCCCCATAGCAGTGGAGCTGCTGAGTTGGGTAGGAAAGTAAAGCCTGCCCCTCTGCTGGCAGTGATGATGGTTGTGGTGTAAAAGGGTGTCTCCCTGGGTGAGGAGCTTGGAGGGGTGGTGGGTGCTGATGTCTGCTGTTGAGGATATTCCTGAGGGTGGATTTTTTGAGCCAAACCCTGCCCATATTGTGTGTGGAGGCCCTATGTGCAGGAGTAGAGAGAGCAAACATTGCCATGCTGCAGGCTAGCGAGACTGTGATGAGGGTGGTGAGGAAATTAAAACTTATGAAGAGGAATAGGCTCAGGGGACTGGGGAGAGATGGAGACAGAAAGCACAAAGTGGGCAAATGGAGGCCTTGAGAGAGTGCTGTCTATATGGGCAGCCTGGCACAGCACCTGTTTTCTAAAGGATGTTGGGGCTGCAGGCTGCTGAGCATGCTCTACCGCCTTGCTGGGTGAATTGCATGAAGAAGAATAAAATCTTGTGCTCAGCCAGCCTCTCTGCAGCATTCAGCCTTGCCCCACTCTGGGCTTTGGTGCTGCCTTGCATTCTGACATGCTGTGCGGGAAGTGGGGTACAGCTCTCCATGGGACTTGGCTGTATGGCTTTATATAAACTTACATTGTTTTACATAAGCTTTTTTTCTTTCCATTTTTTTAAACAGAGGATTTAAAAATCAGTCAGTCACGTCCACTATCTGGAAGAGCCCCCACCCTGGCATCATCCACCTTGCCAATGGACTTGGTGGTGGCTGTGGCTGCTAAAGACCTGGGAGCCAGGGCATCTGGACCTAAGTGCCCAATAGCCCTCTCCAGTCACCCTGGGGAGCAAATGCCCCAGTACCCTACTTACATGGACATAAATTTGTCTGTCTAAAAGGTAGGCCAGGAGGTAGGGTCTAATCCCAAACAGCAACTGAGTATGAGTGATGTTAGAGCCCAAGCAGAGCACCCTTGGAGCCCTATAAGCATTTATAAGATAGTGGATGCTAAAGCTACTGTAAGGTGATGGGGTTTCCAGAGACAAAAGGAGTTGGGAACTGTTATATATCCTTTGTCTGAACATGTGAAAAAGAACAATAAACCACAAGAAAATAAGGATTTTTTTTCTTTTTTTTTTTCTTTTTTTTTTTTTTTTTAAGTTTCATAGATAGATAGCTTTGATTTCTGGCTTGTTTTCAGTTTTTTGGGTTTTTTTGTTTTTGTTTTTTTTACGAGGAAGTGAGTGGGAAATAATTTTTTTTTTTAAATCAAAGCCACATGGATCTGTTCTAGAGTTTTGATGTCAAATGGCTTATATTTTGTGTGTGTGCGTATTCATACATATATTTATATATATCTATACACACACAAACTTTTTCCAAAATGAGTTCCTTATGAGGTTTCAAAAGCCATGTTTCTATGATTGTTTTTGTGTTGCTTCAGTAACTCTGGAGCATTTATCCATGTAATAGCACGGTCTTCTGCTTCACTGGTTATATAGACCTCATGCTTCAATAATTTTGTTTGATAGGATTCAGATGAAATGCTGCTTAGTATATTTTGTGTTTAAAAGCTTACTTATAGAAAATAAGAAAAGCAAACATTTAAAAAGACATAATCAGTTTGACTTAAGAGGCTAATTAGGTTTCAACATATACATTAAAATACAGGACCGAACAACTTATATAGTGATGCAAATGTTGCTGCATGTTGTGGCAGAACTGAAATGTGAATTAATGGCGAATATGGTTTTTGTAAATGAAGAGATCTTAACTCCTTGTGTAAATAAAAAAATTCTAATTGGCAGTGTATTTTAGGGACTGTTTATGAAAGTTGTTTCATAGGAAAATATCTATGTGACCTTAACAGAATCTTCACAATATGATAGTGGAACAATCATTACCGGGCATGTGTGATGCTAATCTAGGTGCTAATTAACCCACAAGAGCAGCCTTAATCATTGTATTACCAATAGTCCAAAAGAATGAATCTCACTGAGTTGAATTGGCTGTCCTAGCAGATGAATGAAACTCAAGCACATAAGTGTCAGTCCAGGAGTGGCTGATACAGAAGGTTAGTCTTCACATCTCAACTAACTCAGTAGTCATATGCACCTCCAGCCCCTTTCTTGCAGATCCAGTTCAGCAGTTACATTTAGTGGGTCGTGGAGACAGATAAGGGTTGTTCCAGAACAAGTAAGAAAGTAGATTTTTGAACCTGAAAGTCTTATCAGCTATGCCTTCTCATATGCCACTGAAGTTCCAGCTCAGACACTGGAATTAGTAATTCTGAGTATGGCAAAGGAGAAGGATTGCCTTTCAAATGAGTTCCATACATATGAAGCCTAATAGCTTAAACCCCAAACCTGGAATTCAATACAGGCTTGAAAGCAGCTGATTGTATCTAAGGAAGGAGGGATGTGACAGGTATTTGGGCAACTCACTTTTCATGGACTATTTGTGACTGCTGGAGTCAGTAGGATCTGTTAGATGATGTTTACAGGCTTGTTATATTTATTCGTTTTGCCCAGTCAAAATTTAGCAAATAAGAGGCTAGTAACCTCCAGGAGACTAGCAGTGTCTAGGTGGGTTTCTCCCTAGCAGGTTAGGGAGGCTATCATGACAAACATTAAAAAAATATGGTTATTATACTGTCTCCAGGGTATTCTCCAGAGTCCAGCCTGTAAGATGTAGCTGTTTGCCAAAAATAGCTGGAAATCTAGATCGAAGATTTGCTTCATTCCTTTTTAAGTAGCGGGAAATGTTGACATCAGATGCTTACTATTCCTTTTTTAGTGGTTATCTTGGGACCACAGTTTTAATGACTCTTCTGTTTGCACAAGAAGTGCATGCAGAATCTACTTGAACTATGAATATGAATCTGTTGCCTATTTACCATGTGAATGTAAACCACCTCTGACCTCAGAGCAAGAACTTTAAACACTTGGAAAAGGGAACTTCCTGTTCTGTCACTTAACTCGGATGATTTTTCCTCATTTGGTCTTGCAGATTTTTTTTTATTCGTGTGCAACAAGGTAAAACTATTCTAGCCCTTTGAAAGTTGCTGCAAGACAGCTTTAACTGGAATTTTGAAAATCTAAACTCCATGTTTAATTTACTTTTTTCTGATCATTTTTTCAGTGTTTTTTTCTCCCTGTCTTTTACAGACTCAGTATAGAACTGCACTGCTGAGTGCAGGATAGAGCATGAAGGCTGTTTGTATTGCAAAACTCAAGTTTATTCTGACAAAACCCTAGGCTGTGCAGTTGTGGTAATCTTTGTCCAAGCTGTTTTTCGTGTTGTCTGGGTAAGTCAGGTGTTAGTGAGGCTGACTTCACAACAACCAAGCTCATCAAACAGCTGCTCAGGCTAAGAGTTTCTTAATTACAGCATGATTACCTTCAGTGAGAGGCAGCTGAATCCCCAGCAGTGAGGAGAGAGAAACATGTGGGTTGTGGAGCTGGTCTCTACTATTTACTGGAAATAAGTAAAATGTAAAATGAAGGAGCATGGGGTCTAAAATGAATTGCCTATAATTATTCTGAATAGTACCCCCTCCTCAATGGTGAACACCATCTGTCTGGAAAAAAACCCCAAATGGTTAAATCTTGTTAAGTCTTGTCAGAATGCAAGTATATGTTGTGATCCATTTAGAGTACTAGGCCAGTGGTCTGGGTTTTGTAGTTTGAATGATTTAGCTAATCATTTCTCTTCTCTTGTTTCAGGGAAGAAAGGGATGAAGGAAACGCAAAAGGGACAAAGCCCATGTAATACTCATTATTTGCATCTCAGCCTTGGATTTGTTTTATGCAGAAAGATATTCTTACATTCTATTGCTTGTGCTCTTAACATAAGTAACTAGAAATACAGTGTTACTTGAATCACTAGCATGTGTCAGCTGGAAACCAGGAGCATGTTGATACTTGAAGTTCCTGTGATTGACCCTTGACTCTGGGATAAGAGTGTAACAACCCTGGGAAAACTCTCATAGAAAATAGAACAGTCATGCATAATCTTGGTCTTCTCACCCTAAATAGTATAGCTCTGTGTGGTAGAAGACTTAGGTCTTTTCGGTTGTACCAGAAGACATGGCAAAACCGATAGTATTATACCTAGCAAATAAAAGTGTATTTTTCATAAGACTCCCACGGCAGTAAGTAACAAACTGCCAAGGTGCCTGGTTGAAGTGATTTGGGAATGTCAAGGAAAGCTAGACCTTTCAAAGAATTCAGATACTAAACTCACTTAAAGCTTGGACAAAAGATGATTTCTCTGTTTATACTTTTCCATATCTATATATGTTTATCAAGATAACAAATGTAACTTTTTGATTGTTTGCTCATCCTCTGCAGAATGTAAGTCATGAAGCAGCTAGTAGTATTAAACAAATAATCTGACTTAAATAGGTAGTTTCACCAATTTTCTTTATTTTTTTCCATTGACCTCTTTCTGGGAAATGGCTGAGCTGTTTCTGCTGGTATGTTTAAATAAATTTAACACAGCCTTAAGCAGAGAGAAGCATGAAAATTTCACTCTTAATTAGTAAAATTTACTGAAGTTATAAGCAGGGGATAGAATTATAACAAATGTAATGGAACCTTCATTTTTCTTGCAAGACAAGTGAAAATAAGCACCAGAAGAACTGAAGTGGAAGTTGTTGTAGAGGGAGAGAAGAATGTATAACAAAATAATTGCTTCTATAAGTGGTGAAAAATATATAATATACTCTTGTGTGATCTCTTACTGCATCAATATCCAACATGGAATATACAAAATGGCTTTTACAAAACTATTTGTTTTCCTATTCAAATTGCTGTGGATATGTGTCTTATAATTTGATTAGAGGGGACTGATCTGTGTTTTGTTTTTGTTGAGGGGTACCTAGAGTCATGTAGGCACTGATGATACGAGCATGTGCTTTCATGGTGAGTGCATAAGAGACAGAGTACATAAGCTTTGCTAAACTGGTAGGATGTGTGAGGACAGATATAATAAAGAGAAATACAGTAGAACAAATCAACACAGAAATTATGAGCTTCCCAGAATATGACAAAAGATCCAAAGGGAAAGAAATAACAGGATATGCAAGTGTTTAGTGGGGAGATGTAAGCATTTGGCCACAAAAGACCTAAGAGCAGTGGTTCTGATTAACATTTATTTGTGAAAACCTGAATGATTGGCCAGTTTTGTGGGGTTTATTTATTTATTTTGAGTCCTACTTGAACTCTTTTGTGCAGAATATGAGGATTCCGACCACTCCTCCAGGATTTCCAAAACTCTGATAAGGTCTGATAACCTGGAGTTATGGTAACCTACTCTGATGACCTGACCTATTGGCATGCATACAGACTGTGCAGTGCAAATGATTTTTTTTATTATTTTTTTTTTTTTTATCTGGGCTTGCACTGTGTGGCACAAAATCTTATTTCCATGTGTAATTCCCTGGACAGATGAAACAGTAAAGATGAAACATGCTTTTCACTTGTGAATTGAAGTTACAGTAATGCTGTGTCATAGAGAATATGTATGCCAGTACTCTACATATATTAAAAAAAACATTAGTAGGTTTTTATTTGGTGAATTTTCTAAATTCTAGCTAAAAACCTAGTAATAACAGAAGCTATCCAATCAAATGCTTAATGCTACCACCTCAGGAAGTCCTTAAGCTGCAGACTGCTGAAAGTTAAGAAAGTTCACTGGAGAAGTATCACTATCCTTAATTCATCAGTCTTTTCTTTTCTGTTGTACTCTGTCTGTCTGAGATGAAGTTAATTTATTTATTTATTTTTAATAGCAGGCTGTATGGTACTGTGGTTTAAACTTGTAACTGAAACAGTATTGACAACAGTCCAACGTTTTGGTTATTGCTGAGTAGCAATTGCCCAACATCAAGGCTTTCTCTTTTCTCATGCTCCTCACCCCTCTCTTTCCCCCTCTCAGCAAGTAAGCTAGGCATGGGCAAGAAGCTGGGAGGGGATGTAACCAGGACAGCTGACCCAAACTGACCTAGGGAATATTGCATGCTGTGTAACATCACAGTCGGCAATAAAAGCTGAAGGAAAGGAGAAGGGAGTAGGGACATTTGTCGTTATGCTTTGTGTCTTCCCAAGTAACTATTATGCATACTAAGGCCCTGCTTTCCATGAAGTGGCTAAACATCTGCTGGCCAATGGGCTGGCACATGCAGCTTTTGCTTCACCTATTAAATTGTCTGTCTTGATCCATAAGTCTTCTTGCCTCATTTTTTCTCCCCTTCCCAATGGATAGGGGAATGACCAGGTGGTTTTATAAGTAATTGTATATTGGCCTGGGTCAATCCACCTTTTTGTCACACAACATGGGGCTTAAGGGGTTCAACATAACATTAGATTTGATTGTAACGTGCTAGACTGAATTTATAGCTGTTAGCCATTAATTGGCAGGCTCCCATGCTTCCCACTGGGCTCATCTACTCTGTTGAATATTAGAGCCTATGGCTTGTTAGTGGCTGGTTTTGGTTCTTGCTGTTTGATGTACTACTTATCGTCTTACTTTGCAGTGCCTGGTAATATTTTGATAACCATATGTGCCCATGTGCCTGGGCTGGCATATGACCCCAGCATTGCTGCTATTCCTGTACTGACAT
Organism: Antrostomus carolinensis; assembly: GCF_000700745.2. NCBI lineage: Eukaryota > Metazoa > Chordata > Aves > Caprimulgiformes > Caprimulgidae > Antrostomus > Antrostomus carolinensis. The sequence goes on from NW_010336604.1 coordinate 10,705, forward strand.
ACCAGATATGCAGGAAGTCAAATATGAGCTGAAGTAGAAACACCCCTGAAGGGACTGTGGCCTGTGAATAAGTCCATACTTGAGCAGGTACACCCTCAGAAGGACTGCAGCCCGTGGAGGATCCATGCTAGTACAAGTGCAATGTGTGGTTGTTGCAGTACTAACTGTATAACCTGGTCCAAAGGGACAAGGGATGGAGATTGTAATGGATGTACATTTAACCTGTTGTAACCCTTGATTTGAGTTGTATGTTATAGAAAGTACTATAGCAGGAACTACTCAAATGAATATAGGATGAACCTCACAAGACAATGAGCGAATGTGATGACTAAGCCTGAGCTGGCTTTGATTCTTGACAACACAACAAACCATGCCTTCTGTTTTGAGCAACCACTGTAACAGATGGAGACTAATTCATGGACTGAGTAGACTCAATGGACTTTTATGGTCTCCTCACCTTTCTCCTGTTTTCTGTCCATCCTATGGGAGAGGTGAATGAGCAAGTAGCTGCCTGGGTGTTTGGCTATTGGCTAGGTTCAACCCACCACACCTACTCACCTGTTACAAGATACATCTAAAAAAATTTCTTCTCCCTGGATATGAGTATCACCTCCCTTTCAAAACTTTAGAGTTCTCCCTGGTCAGCAGGGACTAAAGAAAAGGAAGCTGGGAAGAAACTAACTACTAGATACTATTTGAGACAGGAACTTAGCCTAGCGGGGCCTTCTGTGTAATCCAGTAGAGTGTTTTCTGTTAATAGTGAAATGGTACTTCTCAGTCTCCCTTATGTTTTGATTCAGTCATGTTACTAAGTTTTGGCATTTTCTTAGCAGAAAGACAAGTTGAGTTAAAACTTAAATTAATACTTGAGATTTATAGTACGAGAGGAATCACTCAAACTTATAAATGGATACTGTATGCTTATGTGAAGCCTGCAATTTTGGCTTGAGATGCATTAATTTGCAATTAATCAAAGGGTAACAGCACTGTCAAAGAGAAATTATGTATGTTTTCAAACAGGATTTATTACTATTGTGGAATGAAAATTTGAAAAGAATTGTTGAGAACACTGCAGACAGACTTGTACAGTTTTATGGAACAACTGATTAAAATGTTATAAAACATCCTTTTCTATCCTATAGATTAAAAAAGACCAAAACTGAACAAGGTAACTAGCATGTTTAGAATTAAGCTAGATATAGTACTAAGGAATGTATAGAAAGGGATGAGTAGTCAGTGAAAGCTAAATCAGCTTATCTTTCTTTTCCACTTGTTTTGGTTCTGAGCAAATAATTCTTCAATTTACTGTACATATGTTAAGGACCTGAGCCAGTCTTGGAGTATGCTTTTAACTAACACATATAGTGTATCCTTCAGACTGGAGAAGGATATGATACAAATGATGGTAAATAATTTTTTTCTGTGAAGAATATGACAATGTCATTTAATCCTGGTGTCTGATTCTACTGACTATCCTTACTTTTTTCCCTAAAAAGAGATATACAAAGGTCTAGCCAAATAACTTCGTAACTACTGACTTGCCATCAAATTGTGTTTCATTTTTCTGCCTTTTTTTGTCTATTTTTCATAAAGAAGAAAAGATTATTTTGTGGCATAGGTTGAAATGTATCTGGAATCCATGTTCTTTGACAGACAAAGCTCAGAGTGATGTATGAAATTCTTTTCTACTAAGGTATGAAAGTTGTGGGTCTGAGTTTATTTTTTTCAGGCTTTTTTTTTTTTTTTTTTTTTTTTCTAAGAGGAGGTTGCTAACTCCTTGGGCTTTTAAGTAGTTGTAGTACAGCAGCTAAAAGAATAACCTTTATATACTCCTGCTAAGATAATCCTTTGTGGCTTTTTTCCCCAAATCTGTTGGTTGAAGAGAGGGGATTTAGCCTTTTGGATCAAAAGTAAGCATATCTGTTGACCTGGTTTTACAAATACCTGACAACTGAGACCTAGAGTATTGTACCTTAAACTCACACAAACAATGATGTCAGTATTCAGCAGTTCAGATTTGCGTTGAAAGACAAAATCTTATAAATAAATAAATGGATGAAAGAGAAAAGGTCCTGTAACACCTGCTGGACATGAGGTAAATCTTCTCATTCATGCTTTAGCAACTAGGGCAGTGCTGCTATTGGTGGCAGCAGAACACATGCCGGGGCAGCCACTGAAACAGAAATTCCATGTTGGTTGATTATCTCCTGCAAATGTGAAAGAAGGAATTAAGTAGTGTTTGAAAATAGTATTTTTTGCTTGTTGAAAAAACTGATGGCATGTCAAAACATTGATTCACTTACAACTGCAGACTGTATCTCTGGTGTGTTACATAATGCTAGACTGTAGCCTCCACTGCATAGATGCACATTTAATTGGGACCAGCTCATTACTGTCTTCCTCATTACTCTCATTTCTCTTATTACAGAGAAGAGTAATCTTTCAGAGAATGTGTAATGTGGTGATAGCTGATGACAACTACAGGAAAGGAACAGAATGTAACCAGTCAGGTCTTAACACAAATGATCTGTGATCATAACTTGGGAAACATGGATTGTTTGCAACCCTATCCTCCTTGTCAGATTGTAAGTAGTAGTATGTACAAAAACTTGCTTGGTCAAAACATTGACTGCTGCCCCTTCATAGCCTTTATGTCTTTTCATATTTAACACAAAATAGAGACCAGTAACTTATTTGGTTCTATTTGATCCAGCATTTAGAATTGTACTGGTAAACTTGGAGACTCCTTTGTATAGGATTTTTTGTGTCCATGTATGCACGAGTGTGCACAAAATCCATTTATCTCTCGCTAGACTGCCTTCTTTTTCATAATAGCTTTCCTGTGGCCTTCTTTTTTGAACATGAGAACTATTACAGTGCTTCCACATTTGAACTTCACGTCCCTAATAGTCAATAAGTTGACAAGGCCTTCAGCTCAAAGAAATGCTGAAGGTACTACATCCTTTCACAACATGTAGGGGAAGCTTTCAGTGTAACAAGCTGTTAGAACAAAAGAATATCATCTTAAATTGATTAATGTTAGTACTTATTGATTATAAAGTAGTTTTCCTTTTCAAGATGCTTCAATCATTAATTAATTTTTCAACACTTGCCACTCTCACTATCTGCTCCACCATTCGCCTCTCCACCCATTACAGTTACTTTCTACCATCATCTACTTTTCCACTTTAGGTAATACAGCCTCACTGTCTTTTTCATACTTTCACTTGGTGGTTATCTATAAGCATCATGTGATTCTTCGGTATATGTTTTGATGCACATTCATGACTGAGCATAAACCATAAACTTATAAAACATTTAATTTATTGTGTTTGACTGTACATCAGATTCTAGCAAACTGACCATAAATTTATCTGAAACATTTTCAATGAGTGCTTGATTTAGCACTGATTCATTGAGAAGTTGTGGTATACAATTAGTACTATATAAACAAATAGATGATGATAGCTTCAGCAATGTAAATAAATGCATACATTTAATTGCCCCTTCAACTTTACAACTTCAGAGTGTGGAAATATTAATGAAAGTATTATGAAACTTATATTTGGCATCATAAATATGACTTAGTTACGTAGAATATTAAAGAGAAAAAAATGTAAGCCGAATGTCATATATCTACTGCAGGCCCAAATGATAAGACATGTGAAGATTATGTTTCCTTGGGATTTTGTGGCTGGATCCAGAGAATGGCATTGCTTGAGCCGTCCCTTCTTCAAAAGGGATGGAGCTCAAATGCAGATAGGCATGATTTCTTGGGGACCCACAATGTATAACTGTCGAGGACTGGTTAGCTGACAAGGGTCACATAGACATACTGTAGATGGCTGACCAGGATTTTGGGAAACGTCGGACTCTGGTAGTCTGAAGTGCTGGGGTGGTAAGGACACACTGTCCTTGACTGCAGCTGCTATACGATAACAGCTTGCTTACAGTCAGCTAAGGCATGGGAACTTAAGGGAGTAAGCAGCTAAGGAATGAGGAACTAGGGGAGGGGTTGACGTTTAGGATAGTGACCAATTAATTAGTTAGGTTACAGAATATGTATGATCTCATTAAGAACTGTATAAGTATGCTGAACTCTAATCAATAAACGAAGCTTGCTGATCGCTCATATTGAGTGGTCGAGTTTTCCCACTGCGACATATAACGATGGGCTTTTCCCACTTTTTATAGGGACCATTTGGTATCTTTTAGGACAAGAAATTCTTTCATGATTGACAGCTGTCACAACTTGTAAGCTTTTATTTGTGTTTTAAATCTACATAAGAATCACTATTTCTAGTCAGTTATAATACTACGTATACTGTTAAAAGTGAACAAGGGTTTTTCATTCTCCAATGACATTACTTCTTATAGAAGCTGTGTTAATTCCAAGACTAGAAGTAGTCTGGTTGCTGTTTGTCTTCACTCCAAGTAGTTTATATCAGAAAGATGAATTTGTGATTAGTGTGTACTTGGTATTCTTCCCATTCCCAACATGTGCACAGTTGCAACAGTGCTGTCTAAATCGGGAGTTTGTACTTAAGGTAACACACAAGGGATGAGTGAAAATGACATCTTAGTAACTCATTGTATTAATATGGAGAAAACTAATGGTTGTACTGGATGTTTGCACAAAGATCTCTTGATGTTGTCATGCAGGCACATTTATGTGCACTGCTTGTAGAGAACTCATGTTGTTTTAAGTTTTCTGAGGTTGTTCCACGCGGATATATTAGCACTGACTTCTCAATGACTATGCAAGTTGATTGCTTAACTTTGGTCTTGAGTTCAAAGAGTTTTGCAGTTTCTATCTGGCTGTATTTACCTAATCTAGATTAAGTTAGATCTATTACCTTTCATCTGCTTTGCAAGGTGTTGGTCTATAAAATATTGTTTACATAGGTGATGAGGAATTATAACTGACTCATCTTTCCGTCTTTGGAGTTTTTCCTTTCTTCCCTAGCAGCATGGGCAGAGTTGATTTTTTTCCCTGTTTTATTTTCTTTCACATGTTTCATTACTTTGTAGAAGTTAGTTTGCTTTAATGAACCTGTAGACTTGAAGTCTTCAGAGATAAGGGATCAGCCCTTCTGCATTTTTAAAAAAAACATGGGAACTTTTGTTTATTTGTTACATGTAACTGAGAGCATTTTAAAGTTAAAACCTGTGCTTTATACCTCTACCACATCATCAGAACTGAAATAGCTGTTACTCCTCATGGAAATTTCTGTAAGAGAAGCTTTTAATTATGCTGTTAAACAACAAAACATCTATGAGGTCTTTCCTTAGATTCCAATGGGAAGCTAACTCAAATCTTCTGAAGTAAAAGGTTATCTTTCTTTTATTTCAACTATAAAACTGTCAGTTGTTGAAGTTATTTTACAGTATCAATACTGTTGATTCTCCTGGATTTTTTGCATACTGAGCTGAATGAGCGACTTTCTTTTACCTGAAGCCTTTATATTAAGGACCAATTGTTCTGGGTCACCAACCAGATGTTGTCTTAAATACTTTCTACTACCTTACTTTGTACTTCGCATTGTCTTTTCTATGAAAATAAATATTCATTTTCCAAATTCTGGTATTCATCATCATGTCAAGCTTTATGTTAGCATAAAAGACTTTATCTGTTTCTGAATTTATGTCCTCAGGAATTTTTAGTCTGCCAAAAAATCTTACTAAAGAGATGGTAGGCATGTTGTTGGAAAATTCTTGGCATGGTCTATATAGGGCAATTGTTTTAACAACAAGATATGAAGAATGGATATTCCTTATACATTCCTAGTGTGAATAATCAAGGCCATTCTTTGTTCCTCTTTCAATAAAAAAAGGAAAAGTGATGCTCTACCATTGTCCTACCTGAAGAAAATTATTAAACTATAATTAAAAATCTCTAAATTATAAAACTTTCTGGGAAAATTATGTGAGAATGTAATAGAATGCATAATGATGATCTAAAGTTAAGTGGTGAATGAGATGGGATATGACATACATGGAAACCAGAAAAGATGATTATAGCAGAATCATTGTCCCAGAAGGGATGGGGTAAAATACAGATAAGACAGTTTTCTGCCTGAACCCTCTTTGACTGTGGAGAATGGACTGAAAGGAAATGATGGATGCAATTTTAGTAAACAGATAAGGCAATTACCCACAGGGCTGTGCAGTTCTGATAGACTTAGTGATAAGCAATATTCCTATTAAATTAAGTGTAAGGAAGGACTGATTTGGGCTTTATATTTATAAAGAAATTGCTAATTAACATAAAAATTTTGCTTTTACTATATACGTTTAGGATTTAATAACTTGGGGGCTAATTAGCCTATTTATATTCTGTGGTGATTTTAAGAAAGATGCATCATGCCTAAATTCTGGCTTATGCTGTGTAATTTAAGTGATATTGCTGTTTGAGACAGTGACTATAGATTCCTCAGTGTCACAATTTCACTGGTTTGTAGCTCTGTCAAGCCCGTGGGTAGTGTCTGAATGGGTAGATTTCACTGAGCTTCTTTGTAGGAAAGTGGCTTAAATGGAAGGAGAAAATGAGTCCTAGGAAAACAGGCAATAGTATGACTGGTTAGGTTAGGTAGTGAGGTAGAGCTTCTGAAAATCTCAATTTTTAGAATGATTTGTGAAGGAGGAAGGTATGAAGCATGCTCTTTGGCAAGGGTGAAGCAGTTGTTTAGCTGTGGGACCACTTCCATTTCAGCATTAACTGTCCTAGAGCAAAAGAGGACTAGGAGAGAGAAACATCCTCATTTTAAAAGGAATCCGAGAAACTCTCTACTGTCTTTAACCTTTTCTAGCCTTCTGGGTGGAAACAGTTTACAGGTACCAGCTGAGGGCAAGAAATACTGTCAAATTTAGTGTCACTGGATAAAAAGCTACTCAACTCGTATTGTTTAAATCAGTTGATAATTGTTTATTGATTTCTTAACAACATGTAATTATCTGGTAATGTGTGAACTACACATTCAAGGTCAGTATCAGCAATACAACGGAAACCACCACACTAGACATTTATAAAATATTCATAAACACCTGCAAATTTCTAAACATGCTCCTTTAATCCACAAAAATAGTAATTCTTCAAAGTCCTCATCCCACTGCCACAGGTCCTGTGGGCCACAAGCTCATTCCTACTCTTTGCTGGGCAACCCCCCGTATTTCCCTATCCCTTCGGGGAGAGGTGCAAGTGCTCCATCTCCATCTCCATCTCTATAAACCTCCACAGCTTGCTGAGCACATGCTGGTGAGAACACTCCCTACAAGTTCACACAGGCCTACCTGAGGTGGGGAGCCCTGCTTGCTGCACCCTGCACCATCACCTCACTAAGTGGTGCAGGCTATATTTCTGACAGGAGGCTGCTTCATCAGGTCTAGGCAGAAGACACAACACTGGTGAGGTGACTTGTCTGTGTCAAACCCACTTTGACTGCAGCTCTATTACCAAGGTCTTTCCCCTCAACCACAATTAAAAAAATGAATTCTGATTCCTCTTTCTCAAAAGTCTTTCGGTAATCTCTTGGTTAGTGTTTGATCTGGCTGATGGTAGCCTCATGCAAGCTTTGTCTTTGTTAAATGCCTGGTGCTGTTATCGGGTTTTTGGTGAATGCTTTGTGACAGTTTTGGATAGGCCATTTGCATGTGCTATTTATACTCACATATCACGTCAGCTGTTACTATGCAGATCACATCACCAAGAGGAGCCTTGTGAATTCCCCACCCTTAATTTCCACTCTTGCATGAAATGAGAAGATGGAGTAATATGTACAAGTTATCCTATATTTTGACACTGTAGGTAGAAGTAATACATTAGACCAAATGATATATCTGCGAAAATCTGATAGTTTTCGGACACAGTACCCTTCCTGTTTTTTCTGGTGGTTTTTTGTTGCTGTTGGTGGTGTTTGTTTGGTGTTTTCTTTAACATGGTTCTGCACCCTGTACTATTTTTATGTGTCTTGTGTGAAAGACCTACAAAGTGCACCAAACTGCTTAATTTAAATCCAGGACAAGATAAATGGGATACTTAGGGAAGCGATTTTTTCAAGTTCAAAGCAGGTTTGGAATTGGGCAGATTTGATGTCTACTGTGCCTGGCTGAAATGTTTCATCTTCACAAAGGTATCATGAACTGCCTATTTTGCCTCAGAGTCCAAAGAAAAAGCAATGTTGTAGCCTACTTAAACTGAAGTAGAGTTAGAAGTAGACAGTCTAACAAAACCGAGATTTTCCAGAAGCCCAAGTAACTCCATTGAGACTAAGGGATTTATTTTTATGTATGTAAAAACAGTGGATGTTAAGAAATCTAATTTAAATCTTTTCACTTTCTACCATGTTCTTGCAATTCAATATTCCCTTCACTAATGCATACATAGTCTATAACAAAGGAGCTCGTACACCTTAAGTGCACATGAGGAACCAATAAATGTAATCTCAAATATTTCACTTGTGCTGTTGCTTTTTTTTTTTTTTTGAAGATCATTATGACTATTCAAACAAGTTCACTTCTGAATAAGGACAGACATGTGGGTGCTACAGATTTTCTTGTTTTCCATTGTCTTTGAAAATGTAACTGCTGATTTCTTAGATGATGAAAATTCAATGTTCCAATCTTTCTAACTGAATTTTAGGTTTGTCAGTATGATTAAATATTACCATGATGAGGGCAATAATAATAAGGTCAGCTAATCTCTGATTCAATCTCCATTAATTATGCACAATCTGGGGCTGGGGGGTAGGGGGGTGTGCTAAATACAAGATGCATTTTCTTAAGGTTCAGGTGATACTCTTTGTTCATTCTTTTCCACTATCCATCATGAGCAAAGATGGTGATTTATACTGACTCAGATTGCACTTATGTGAATAATGGTTGTGTTCTCAGACCTCTGTACAGCAGCATATTGCCATAGTCCAAAAAATGTGAATTGCTGCTGCTCCAGAATCTATGCAAAGTCTAAAGGCAAGAATTTCTTCAGTCAAAAAACACTGATCTTAACCAGGGAATGTTTAATTCATTGTGATGTTCAACCATAATTTTTTGACAGTGCTTTTCAAAATCTGAAGCTATGCTATTACAGGATTCAGAAATACAGTGTATGAAATTCTTGGTTATGGTTCACTGCGTACTTGTACTATATGTTTTCCCAGGTAGTGTGGTTTGAGTCCTCATCCTGACTTTGGAGCTTCTGAGGCAGGTGATTCTAGTGAAATTATTGGTACAAGAAGTAGAGTTGTTTTGTTTATTAACCTCTTGTTTTAGGATCAGACAAGATCCTAAGTACCCTTCAGTACAAACAGTTGCAGAAAGTGAAAAATGAGTACAATTGAATCAAATGTATGACTTTCATTTACAAAAAGATTTAATTTATATATATTTTTTAACAAATTAAACCACTCTTGAAAGTTGTTTACTGAAGTTAGTTTTGGTAGTGTAAAGTACTTCACATTTCTGATTATATCAGAGAACCAGTGTAGAATTTATGTATGATTTGTCAGTGAGATGACATCTAAGGAAGTTTTTAATGTATTTTGGCAATTAAATAATTCTATTTTCTTGCATTAATGATATTAGATTGGATAGGGGACTTCCCATGAAACATCTATCAACATTCAGAAATCATGAAGCTCTTTAGATAATATCCTACAATTGATGCTCATTCCTGACAAGATTCAAGTAGCTTCCTTACTTATGAGTATTGTGTAAATCTTATTGTTCTTGAAAATGTTAAGCTGTGCTTCCATGTGCATCAGCTGTATCCTCCTTGCCCGTGCAGTATTTGATGTAATCCACAATTACTGCTTGTGGAAACATCAGAGATTTAAAACATAGTGTACAAACACTGTAAAGGACAGACCTTATCCTATGCTCTTACCTCTAAATTTCTTTAATATCTTTATGTATTTCAGGACGCTGAAATTCAAAAGGTAATGAAAATGTGTTAAAAACCCTGGAGTGATGGGGATAGTCCAGCTTCAAAAGAAAAATCATCACCATCCAATGGTTAAAAAGTTCAATGGCCTCACTCACTGGGATAAAGCCATAAACTAGATCATATAATCTGCGACTTGCTTCCTGTTGGGCTTCTGTGCTACATCTCAGAAGTCCTGTCATCCTGGTACATTTTCATCAATATAACCTGGATTAGGGATGGGAGAGAAGCAGCAGAGTACAGGATCTGTAACAGCATGGGTCTTGCTTAGAGGTTCACAGGAAGAGTAACCCTGTTTGCTGCATATGGGTACTCCTAGTTCTCCACCTGCTGTCACTGTTTGCTAGGTGTACTACTTTCTATTTACATCCCAGTCTTTCCTGGAAAAATTATTCAGTAAAAAGGAAGTCCTCCAGCTAGCTACATCTTATTATATCAGATAAATACAAACCAAACTCTGAGGTATCTGGTCACCACTAGTTACACACATACAGGCTTTTTCTCTGCTGCTGGCAATTGTTTACATTGTGACATTAAGACTGAACTTACTGCCCATACAGAAAATAAGCCTTCAGACATGGCCTGGAGTATAGCCAGAGGGCATCCTATAAAGTGCATCAAGCACTGTGTATGTATTTGGTGGTATAATATACAGGGAGACACTTCAGAGCAGGCTGCCACATGGACAGGAGGCATGCTGTGATCACAGCTGCTCTGAGGACTGCTCACTAGAAGAAATGTAGACACGACCAATAAGACTTGGCATTGCTCTTCTGTGCAGCAAAAGTTTTTTTCTCCCTGTGGGCTAGCTTTCCCTCCCCTTGTCTTCTCCCATTAGCTATAGCTATGAAGAAATTCAGGCAATTGCAACATTTAAAAATTTGATCTTAATTTTCAGAGGAGGATGGTTTTAAAACACCCTACATGCCTATCTGGCACTAAATCTTTAGACACCTGAGCACCTCTAAAAAAATGGCCCTTGGGAACTTTTAGAGAAAGTTAGCTACTTTTCTGCAGTTATATATATAGTTCTTGAGTAATAATCCCTGATACTCACTGACAAAAGGTAATTTCTTGAATTAATGTAGCATATATGGGCATTGTTCCAATGAAAATGTTGGCTAGATGCTACTCTGGCTAAAGTTATAAAGATCAAATAGCTTCAGACAGACAGTACCAACTAGGTAGAGCTTCTCCTTAGCCTGAGGAGATGCTTTGTGTATGTTTTGTTGGGGAGGAAGGAGTAAAAGCAGTAACTGCTCCCAGATGGTGGAAAGAAAATACCAAAAAAAGATAAAAGATAGCTGTTACTTAAGCACATTTTAGGTATAGTTTCGCATATGCGTGATAGTGTTGTCCAAATTCTATACCTTGCACTAGATATCATTTCAATCAAAGTGGCACTAAGAAAATGTATATAAAGATAAAAAAAATTAATACAGCAACCAGTGTGATCAAGTCACTTTTTACCAAAGCTGGAGTTAATTTTCAATTTCTTAAGACACTTGAATATGCATTTTTTTTTAAATTGCTTTTGAAATACACCTCCATAAACTGAGAGGTCTACCTCTGAAAGAACTTTCTCATTATCTCTTGGGCAGGTCTTGTTGCTGCTCTTGAGGCTCCTTCCATGAACAACAGGAGCTAGAAAGGATCTGTAGTACTGAAACAGATAGATAAAGAAAAATAACTTGTCACTGCTCAGCTTTTCAAGAAGTTCATTTCCATATATAGGTGGAGGACATGGTACACTAATATATCCACAGGGACGAAAAAGCTCCATCGTGCTGACATTGACTTTACCACTCTCTATGGAAGTATATGCTAGAGAAAACAAAATGTTTTGCACAAGTAGACTGGCTGTGTGAACAAGGGGATGAGTCCCAGAAATGATTCTGCATTGTAAATATTAGAAATTCTGAAAAAATATTTCCACTTGTCTAAATTTTAGAAACAAGAAACAACAACTATTCGTGGGTACCCTGGGCAGAGTGACACGTTTTGTGGCAATCAACTTTATCCTGTAGAAGACAGCTGTGCATTCGTGTTACTTGGAGTTCTTGATTTCCTGGGCTAGTCTGCTAATTTTGATTGCAAGACTTATTCTCCCCATTTGCGTTTTATTTCTGTGGGACTTTTTTGGCACAATACGCAGAGTGTATATGGGACTTACAGTATATCATTGTGAAGGCTTTCAGGGACTTGTCTTCAGAGGTTAACAGGCAATAAACTGGAATAGGGATGGCTGACCTTCCTGACCTTGCAGGATGCTCATCAGTACCTTCCTATGCTTGAGAGCTCTGAGATTCATATCATGTCTTGGACTGATGAGGAAAAATTGAGTTTTCAGGTAGTTCACAGGAGGGGGTTGCCAGTGATTCCCTGGAGTGTCACAGCTCCTTGAATAAGCCAGAATGGCCTTTGCAGGATGTGCTGACTGGTTTCCTCTACAGCTAGGGATCTCTGTTGCTTGTTACCACCACAGCCTCACTGGTAGCCATGCCTGTAGCCACTATACAGGTGTGTCACTCCTTGAGAATAAAGTGAGATCCAAAGGATGTATCTAGTATAAAAGAACTTCCTGATTTCATACCTGAAACACTAAGTGAAATTCCAGTATTTTGCTGTAATTTTCCTGTTCAGAATTTCACACAGGAATATACATATTTTCCACTCTGTGAAAAATTCAAAGTTACCGGCTACTCTGAACTTTGATTTTTAAGGCTAACCATACAGTGGACAACTTCATCCATTTGCTTTTTGAAATGAAAACTTAAAATGCAGGCTCAGAGGCTGATTCCTATAGTGGATGTGAATTCAGGGAAAAGCTTGATTTGTATTCTCCTTTGACCTGCAGAAAAGATATTGACATTATTTGTGACATGAAAATGCTACTACCCTATTTCTACTGCCAAAGTGCTTTTGCAGTCACAGCCTCACAGAAGACAACCAGCCTTGTGTAGCTAACCTGTGTGTAAAAGCTGCATAACTTGCAGTGGCCATTTCACAGCTCCTCTGGAATTAATTCTTAAAGATACAGAAAAGTATTTTTAAATATAGTTTTTGTAAGGAATCTTTATTGCTTCTTAGATTTAACATCTCTGTCAGGAAACTAGACTATTTGTTTTTCTGTTCTCTAGAAAACCAATGTTATCTTCATTATCCAATCCATCAGTCCACAGACAAAGAGGAGAAACAAGAAACAAATGACTACACTGACACCCAGATCTTTCCAATTTTATCTTGACAGGGTTTCATTTATACGATAGTATATTTTTCCCTTGCAGCTATTGCCTCTTGTTACTCTTTATGGTAATTGAAGCTGGGCCCAAAAGACCTTAGAGGCTTGTATCTTCTCCTCACATGAGTGACACTTCAGTGATAAACTTGAACTTAAAGTTACTGAGGCGTAACTGAGGGTTCATTTGATAGCTAGTGGTTTTCAGCAGCACTGCGGGGCTTCAGGGGCTCAGCATGAGTGAGATTGTTAATGTCCTGTGAGGGAAAACAATAACACATTTCATTAATGCGTTCATGTGTGAAGCATCCATTAGTGCACTGGAGGTATTAATGACGTTAGGCTTTAAACTGACATGTGGGGCATGACAGGAATTGCAAGGTCTGATGAGAACAGATGACAAGATAAGCAAATATTTGAATGGCTTCATTTGCCTGCAGGTCAAACGGTGGTGCAGGAGAACTGAGAAAGCTAAAATCTGGGAGAGATTAGTGTTCTCTTAGCATGGACTGAACTGCAGGAAAGCTGAAGAAAGATGGTTTACTAAGTAAATAGAATGGTCAGAAGTGCAATAAATATGTAAAAGGCACAAGCTTAATTATTACTGACCCTCAGTCAGTAATTCTAATTTAATTTGAGTTAAATTTTTAAAGCCACAGCACAATTCAAGTTATAGATATGCAGACAAACACTTTGCTTGTGTGAATATTCTTTTTAATTTTCAGTTAAGTTCCCTGTTTCTGCCTGCTGTGGAAGTTTAAAATATATATAGACAAATAAGCTACTGACTAAATCAACAAGATTATTGCACTTTGTACCAGAACTGAATTTTACCATGGGATTTTAATAAACTAGCTTGTCTGCAGGTCAGCAGAAGATGATAGAGTTTATTAGATTATTTTTCTTCTCTGATTGTTACATATGTTGTTTATTTTGTCAGGTTTGAACTAGCTGTAAACTAGCAGATAAAGGCTTATTTCCCTGTTTTGAACCACTGTTGGATTGCTGCAGGAGACTTACCATGCAAAGGATTTGACAGCTGCAACTCAGCCATTAGATGACAGTCATGCACATCTCAGTGCAATCCAGCATAATTTAACATGAATGATCTGACATACTTGGCAGCTTCTTGAAGAAGGGGGAGGAAAAGGCCACTCTTTTGCTACCTCTGATTCAGAATGATTTTGTACAACCAGATTTTTCCTTTTCAGAAGGAGTGATGATCACTAGATGGTTTATACAATGAGATTGCACGTTACGAATGTTGTGTTACTGCTGCTGTGCAAAACCAAAGCCAACAACTTTTGCATTGCCAGTCCTTTAGGATTTATGAATAAAAACCTTTACATTTCGCTTAAATATCTTCAAATACACAAATAATTCACATCACACTATTTGATTTTAATCTTTTAGTCCAATGTGGCAATTTCCTCTCCAAGCCTTTTTCCTTGTACATCAATCAGTCTTGTGATAATTAAAAAAATAAGCAAACATCTCTGATGCTCTTTCACACTGAAATTCTGAGAAAGTTTCTCAGAGTTTCCATTACAACTGTTGTCACAAATATTCCTTATTTGACCTGAAATTTTACGTCTATAGACTTTCCCTGATGATACATCTTTGGGAGAGAAGTTGAAATCCAATCCCTTAAATCAGTTGCAGTTATTAGTAGGTGGGAAAACAGACTTTATTGGCTGCATAGTTGCCAAAACGTAAAGATATTGCCAAGGACAGTGTGTGTTTTCCTTTTTAATAAGCTGCAGATTTATGTGTACAGTTTGCTCATTTTTATGCTTGTCTTCATAGCAGGCTGTCTGTGAAAGAGCAGACTGAAGGACTGCAGGTTAACTCTCTCCCACTAGCTAGTCAAATTTGCACCCCTTCTTGTCTCTTGGCCTTCAAATCCTTCAAATTAATTTATGCTATGTCTTCTAAAAATGTGAACTCCTTAGACTAGAAGGAATGAGAAATGACTGACTGGTATAGTAGATTGGGAAGGGAGTCAGGGTTGAGCTGCTGGGAGCTAATATTAGTCTATTCTTACTTTGGTACTCCTGTAACAGGACAAGTGAGACGGAGCTGTGTGAGAATGACCCTGCAAACTGATCCCAGCTAAATTGGTTTTCAGTGTTCTCCTGGGAAGGACACTAAATACCACATAGCCACTTGCTTACCCTCTCTCTGCCCCACGCCATGGGGAAGAGAACTGGAGGGGTAAAAGTAAGGAGACTTGAAGGTTGAGAAAAAAAAAATTGAAATAATAATGATAATATTAACAAGAACACTAAAATTTATTATTAGTAGTAATAATAATCATAGAATCATAGAATGGTATGAGTTGGAAGGGACCTAAAAGATCATCTAGTTCCAACCCCCCTGCCATCAACAGGGACACCTTCCACTAGACCAGGTTGCTCAAAGCCTCATCCA
>NW_010336604.1:26549-26771 GCF_000700745.2 Antrostomus carolinensis
CCAGAGCCTTCTCCTCTCCAGGCTGAACAGCCCCAACTCTCTCAGCCTGTCCTCATAGGAGAGGTGCTGCAGCCCTCGGATCATCCTCCTGGCCCTCCCCTGGGCTCATTCGAACAGGTCCATATCTTTCCTGTGTTGGGAGCTCCAGAACTGGACTCAATACTCCAGATGGTGTCTCACCAGGGCAGAGTAGAGGAGAATCACCTCCCTCAACCTGCTGGC
>NW_010336605.1:0-19004 GCF_000700745.2 Antrostomus carolinensis
GATTTGATTTTGGGTGAAAATAGCTGATGAAATGCTATGTCATCAATGCTATGGTTGTGTGTTATACTAACACCTTTGTTTTGAGAATCTCTCCGCGTTAATGCAGAATGAACTCTGATGGAACCAGAGCTGGTACCCAATGACACCTTCAACCGACAGACCCTGAGCACGGACCACACGAGATACACCAACTAGAAGCTCCAGATACAGCAGGCAACAGAGACAGCACAGCATCCTCCTGCTGTGTCCAGTGTCACCTCCTCCATCGACTGCAAATTCTGCATTATCTCTTCTGTGGAAAGACTGTCATGACAGAGAGAACCCAAGGTAATGGACTAGATGAACTCAATAGACATTTTGAAGGAATGGCCCATTAAACTAAGGGAATGATATTTGTGTGTGTGTGTGTGTGTGTGTGTGTGTGTGTGTGTATGTATATATATATATACACAAACCTAAACATGATGTAAATAGTATGGAATAAGGAGTGGATACTGTCCTGGTTTTGCTAGGATAGTGTTAATTTTCTTCTTAGTAATTAGAATAGCTTTAGTTTCAGCCTAAGACTTGTTAGGAGAAGAACACTGATAAAACTACTAATGTTAGTAGTTGTTTGCCACCACCACACTAGCTTATCAGCTTCTATAAAGCCATAAATAGTTTTAGTCTAACTTATAAATATATGGTGAATAAATTTCTGTTTATGTTCCAGCCCTTGAGATGAACAAGATAAATTCTCCCCTTAATATGTCAATATAGTCCTACAACATTGATTTTGTTCCTCTTTAGAATTTTATGTAACTTAGTTCTAATAAAACTTTGACATTATAGACTACATTAAACACTTATGCTCATCTATACTACTAAGTTAAATTTACGTATGCCTTTTAAATTCATCAGCTTCTATAACACAAGTAATTGTTCTTTTAAGACAGGAATGATAACAACCTCATAAAATCATTAACACATTAAAAAAAACCCCAAAAATCTATACAGTAAGAATACTTCTTACCCACTAAAACCAAACAAAACTAGCTAGAAAAACATCTCACCTGCATCAGCTCTGGACCGCTGACCTGGTGATTTTCCAAATGGGGTCTTCATTCATCTGTGTTTAAGTGAGCAGCAAAGCTGCTGGACTAGGGTGAAAATCCAGTTCTTCCCAACTCCTAGGGTATCTTCTTACTCTTGGAATAAGAGAGCTACTTATTAATCCACCATTCAAACATTAATTCGTCCTTCCTCAAATGCAGAAGATGCACTTTCAATTACAGTACTCTGAAAAACAAAATAGGTAAAATATAAATATTTTTATTTTAAACTTGGTTAAGATAAACTTTAGCTGGCTTGGTTAAGGTAAAATATTTTGTTTCACTTTAATGCTTGGTTTAATGCTCAACAGGAAGTTCCTTCATATTCAGTTACTCTGAAAACATTCAAAAAGAGGGCATATAGGCAAGAATACAACAAAACAAATACTAAGGCTTCTGCTTTTCCCTCATATTCACAGGCAAGTTCCGTATCACAAAGTCAACTACATACAGAAAGGAAAGCTTCTTAAAAGCCACTGAGTTTCATACAGGGAAGAATGACTACTAGCTTAGAAGAAGCTTTACTACCTCCACCAGGGCACAAATCATTTTTTTCCATATATTAAAAAAAAATTACTCTCACACCCACATAAGCAGTAGAATAACACTGCTTCACAGAAGTTAAAAAAAAAAAAAGTCTCTTGAAAAAATCCAACACATAAAAGGTATCAACTCCACTGATTTCTCTGCAATGACTGCTCAAGCAACCAATTTGAGTAAGCCATCAGTTCAAAGAAGATCTGCAGAAGTTTTTGGCAATTCTCTACAACTACACTAATCAGATTCCAAAAACATTTAGTCATCACATTTCTCTAGATAGAGAGATAGAGGGAGATAAGTGAGGACAACTTTTTTGAAGTCTTTTTCAGGACTTAATTACAGAAACCCACAATCACCTGAAAATTTGAAGAATTACAGATTAAATTATTTCATACTAGCATTTTTGGACAGCAAGCATTTATCTAGATTAATTCATTACTTCAGTGCTGCACATAGCTAAGACAAGTGAGGTCAGATCATCTTTTTAGCTTAATTTCCTTGAGAAATGTCACTGCTGCAATCATGTTCTCTGTAATCTGTTAATCAGTACTGGTCTTCCCTCTTCTAGTTCACTTTTGGAACATGCTGTCAATTTACATATAGGGGTTAAAAACAGAGGAATGTCCCTAACTAGTGACCCACCAGCTGAAGGAAAAAGAAAAACCTTATGCTTACTCCTTACTGAATCAGAGAACATACAAGGACATGCCTGGAGGTACGATAAAACTGTTATGCAGAAAAATGCATTTGCATTAGTAATACCACATGCCAGTTCTCCCATGAATCACACCCATTAACTTCTAGCAACCTTAGAGCAACACAGAAGAATACTCCTAGCAAAAAACAGGGAGAGAAAAAAAATAGGGAGAGAAACATCCAGTAATTTGCTTAGAAAGATCTGTACTATGCTTGGAAGAGCTCACTTAGATGTTAACAGGCAGGAATTCATAAGAATGTGTGAAATTAAAGTTGAAAATTCATTTACAGGAACTTATTAGTTTTCCCACATTTCATCTCTTCCTGAAATCTACCAGAGTATATACAACAATGCTGAACAATACCAGAACAACAGTCAACTTTTAAAAAGCACTTGAAGATACAACAGGAAGTAATTAGCTTGCTTAACTACTTTACTAGAACACAGTATAAGGACTGTTTTTTCTACTGAACTCAAAAATATGTTACTATGGATTAAAATACATTAGTACAGAAGTATCACTTATTATGGAAACAAACTCTGCATCAGAACACTGCTGTGATATACTACCATATTCAGTCTTACACGCACTGCATAAGCACACAAGAGAGAAAATTTTTTCCTCCAGGAGAGCTATTAGTTGATAACTGTGATCTAGTAGTATATTATTCTACTAAGAAAAAAAAAAAAAAAAATCAAAACTCAAAAAATCCCTCAACCAAAAAAACCCCACATAAATCAAACAACCCTCCCACCACAAAACCAAACTGTGAAAATCCTTCAGATTTAGAAACTAAACCACCCTTTACAGTAAGCCACTGACCTGTTATTCAAGAAGCTGTAAATATTTCATAATACTTGTATGTATTATATACTTCCTCTTCCAGATTTCTAATTCATGACAAAAATATAAAGTACTAAATATATATTTTAATTTCAGTGGTTCTTAAGTGGCTACATTTACAAAACCACAAAAGCTGTGGCTTTCTAACAGTTAACTTCAATTTAATGGTATGTCCCCAATCATTACTACATCACAAATTTTAAGTCATACCTCTAAAAAGGAAAATTACTTCCAAAACCTTTTAAAGTCACAATTAATATGCTAACACTTAATTAAGAGTCTCACTGTGCTCTCTGAATCCAAGGACAGAACGCTTGAAGTTACAACCTGATTCAGCAGTTCAAACTGATTTTCCAGAACCTAACCCAGGAACTGTCACAAATTCAAAATTTCACCTCAAGATCTTTGCTGAAAGCAAATGGAACTTGGGTTTTCCTAAAACTTGCATTCTGAATTAAATTTACATTTCAGTTTCTCTCTGACAGTACTGCAGACATGAATAAGGAGGGATAGAACTTGATTTTCTGAAAATAAACTGATATACTTCAGAACATCTTGACTTTTAAAGTATATGTAACTAAGTCTCACTTATGTGATTAAAAATAAACCAAAACCCATAAAACTCAGGATTCTCAAATATGATGAATGACAAAACAACACATTGAATGCCATCATGCAAGTATCTTAAACTCCTGATATAGAAAATCATCAAGAAAAAAATTAACTAACAAAATGTAAAATTTTATTACGAAATTTTATCACAAGTCTTGAAGAATGTCACATTCCACACAAAAGTAGAAAAGAAATTTTTAAGATGCTTCTGACATGCTCAGTAGCAATAAGCTAGACTGTTAAGGAAGAGGAGAAACTCCTTGTTTGGATGTATATAAGATGACCTATGAAACAATCAACTTTTTAGGGTAATTCTTTTGATAGACACAGCAGAAACAACACAAGTAGCTTTCTTGGATCCAAAGTGACACATAACAAAGCAAGTTATACTAGTCCTTACAGACTGTCAGCAATTTTCAGAAGAGAAGGGCCCCTGCCTACCAGTTAGGTATTCATCTCCCAAACATCTGACAGCACAGGCCACCAGCAGCGCAGCTGCAGGTTTCACTTAAAGACAAGCATTCTTTTGACATGTCATCAGCTGCAACTATTCATCAGTCCAGGTGTTTTGCTTGTTTGTTTTTACAAGCCTTCCTAGACCACAGCTCTCACACACACAAAAAAAGTGGAAGTTAGAAGACTACTTTATCCAACAGTGTTTTAATTATTGTGGAGTGTTTCACAGAAGGTCAAGTGTCAGACTAAAAACACAAGCCCTACAAATTGTGAATCATACTAGTTTTAATAAGAATAGTACAATCATACTTTAAGGTCCCTTCCAACCCAAACCATTCTATGATTCTATACTATCAGAGTAGGCAGGAAGACACAATACTAAGATAGAAAAAATAAAGCTGTGTTAGAAAAATATTTTTGTAATATAAAGGCAAAACGGGGAAAAACCAGCATGCATACACACTGCAGTTTTCACTGTGAACAGCTTAAAGCCCTCTATAAACTTAGTTGTCTAGAAAAATTTAAATGTTTTCATAAAAGCTTTTTGACTTCATGAAAATAACTTCCTAAAGTAACTTTGTATTTTCTAAAAGCTTAACTTTCATGCTTGCTTTTCCACCAAATTACAGGCATTTCACTGCAACACACAGCACAAAGTTGCTTACTGCATTCAACTGAAAGCTTAATGACCTTACTATCCATGGAAAAGGGATGTTACTAGCACAAAATGTAGTTGTGATAATTAATGCTAATGGCACCAAAACCACAAAGTGCTTCACTCCTAAACAGCATATCTAAATCTTACCATCATGAACACAGAAGGAAATGGTATTAGAACATTTGCTGAGGCACTGCGGCAGGTGTAGAAGTTTGGAAGGAGAGAGAGGGTGACAGCATGTGTCACTTGTATCTCTTAGATACAGAACTACAAATCCAGATTAAATAGACTCTGATGTTAAGTGCAGGCTTGCACCTCCTCAGGAGGTCTGATCCAGCTTTCAGAGCTATGGCGAGCGGGCCTGCCTTCGCTCCGGGCCTCCTGGCAACACCTGGCAGACTCCAGCATCCGGGCTTCGATATCCAACATTTCTCCTGCACACAACCAACTCCCCTGCTGTAAATTTGCACCGGTAGTTCTTCTGTGGAGGATCAGCACAGTCACACCACAGCATAAGACTGTTCGGTGGAAGGAGCATTTCTGAAGTGAAATGCATCAGCTGAAGCAATTCCTTAGTAGAGGATATTTTGATTTTGGTAACTCAGCTCAGAACTGCAGGTACATATTTTAGTTGAAGTAGTACCACGGTTTCAGCTCTACCAAGTTTGATGAAGCATGTATGTTATTAGAGTCCTTAATTCTTACCATATGAACAGAAAGAATCATCCTATGCAAGTCTTCTGCACTGCTCCCCCCACTCCTCCAAAGGCAATCTTAATGCTAAAATATCTCCTAAATAAAAGGGGAGTAAAAATATGTGCCTGGTTTTAGTTTTGTGTTAGATTTTTTTTTTCTGACTTTCATTGAAATGGGACTGCAAATACCATACAGTTTCTGCTAAAGAGGAGGCAGCACATATGCACACTTGATGAATTCTAGGGATCAGAATGTGATACTTTATGATGATTCTGGAATTGAATAAAAATGTTTTTAACCTTTCAGCAAACTCCCGTGTTTTAACTCTGCATTAACAATACAAAATGCAAGAGACAGGACACTGCAGTTTCTTTTTATAAATATTTATTAAAACATTTTAGCATAAACAGATTGCCAGACAATTTAGCACAATGTAAAGCAAAAATGAGTTTGCTGATCAGTTCTGAAGAACTTTATACTACAGCACAAAACCAGGGAAGCTGACATAATTTAGGAATCCTAAGGAAACTGAAAACGCTATATTAGAGGAACAACTATCAATAGCAATATTTTGAAGAGTTCTCCCAATGGTTCAGAATTAGGCAGCTTTACAAAGCATACTGTTCTTTTAAAAGTCTTATCTCAGGCAACAGTTTTAACAAGTTTTGTATAAACCAACTTTCAGTACCTGTCCTAACCATAGCTCTACTATAGTTAGAAACTCTATTTTAGGTGAAATGCTAATTTTTAAAAATTAACTTCGTTAACTTCAAGCATTAGTATAGTTTTAAAAGAACATATGCAAATGCTAACTCTCAGACTGCATTCAAAATTCTTACACAAGAGAAAAGAAATAAAAGAACAAGCAGAGAGAAATCCTGAAAGTGCAATTTCCAGTTTCCTACCCATGCTGTTTTTTTCCTCTTGAATTAGCAAAATGTAGACAACAGACAACAGTATAGTTTGTTCTTTATTTCCACTGCATTTTCCTCTTGACATACATCATTAAAGCAGGCTGTCTCACTTAATCCAATTTAGCATTTAAGATCTCTTAGTTTTGCAACAGATGTAATTTGAAATAAACTCACAGCGTATAATTCATCCACTTTGGAAAGGCAGCAGTAAGAACTTCATTAGAGTCAGTACTATAAAACAGTATTTTAAAACAAACTTACTTATCTTAATTTCAAGGTCTTAATGACCACTCTCCCTGCATCATAGCATTATCTTACAAGACTAATTTTCAAAACTCCCACACTACAGTTCTAAATTGTAATAAAAGCACCAAAAAAGAGAGCAGGACAGCACAGGATGCTCAGCCCCCATGTCACAAAGCACCTACTTCTGCTTAAAAAAAACCCCAACCTGTTACAGGTTAAATGCTAAAAAGATGTGATTTCCTCAAAAGCTTATAAAATAGTTTCTATCCTTGCCTGCATTACCCTTATGCTTACATAACGTAAATAGTTACTGTGGGAGGTACAGAAGTCAAATGTGTTCTTGTTTGCATTAGAGCACTGATCCATCAATAGCCTGGAACACAAAAAAACACAAGTAGGATTTTTCACTTTCTTCAGAAAAACACCAAACAAAACCCCAAAACCCAGACCAATCACATTTGACACTACCATCCTGGAAAACTGCTCTAAATTACACAAGAACATGGTATACCCCGTTTGGACACACCGCTGGCATCTGCTCCTTGAAAAGTCAGGATTACTGGGAGAGAGATCAATTTCAGGAAGTTAATTCTAAGCACCCTACAATGAAGGGTAAGGTGTTTAAAATATTCACAGAAGTAGTCATTGCATTCTTAAAATAAAATCCATCTGTGAAAAATTACGATAAAATGTGATATTTCCCAAATGTTTTCCAGACCAAAAAAACAGCTGATGGATCTGACCAGTGTCATATCACTGAAATTGATTATTAAAGTTCAGCTGTCTAGAAATTAAGCACTGAAGGAGGCAAAGTCTCTCCAGACAGTAAGAACTACTTTTGTGAAAGTTTAGGTATGTAGAATCAAATTTCTACTTTTTAGAAATATACCAAGGCAACACTTTTCTAAAGTGTGTCTAAATCCTACTGCAATCAAAGGATTATTTCAGACTTTCTGGTCAACTACAAATTACAGTGATGTGACCTCATTCTCATCTGAACTGCCCTGATATTTTATGCTAGTCATCAGTACATAGTATAAACTCCATGTCCAACACGAATGTGGGTTTCCGGCCTCAAAAAGTAGTAGTCTCCACGAGTAGCATACCATAAACATAGTTCCAACGGATTCCCCACAAAGTGCATTGCATTTATCAAAGATTTTACTCAGCGGGCCACAAGTGCAAGCAGAGAGTAAAGAGTAAACCGCCTAAGATAAACTGCACAGAGGGGACTCAACCAGTAGGTCAGCTGTTACACTGGCAGAGCCTAACAGCTATCTACACATCTGTACAGTGAAAGCACAGAAGTACCTCAGATATATTTCAATTTACCTTCTTTTTTCCCAATCTAGATTAAAGCTATTACAGATAATTAGCAGTAACTTTTCACCATAATAGCAGCCAAAAATTAGGCACGTATACTGTACTGCAGTGTGTACTACAGTGCAGCCTGCATGCCCTTTGCATTATCTCTGTCCTTCCTTCTCTCAGTTCTATTCCACCAATTTCTATAATCTTTACTTGTTTGCATAATAACATTTCTTTCATCTGCCATTCAGGTTCACCTTTACAGAGAATATCTTCCTTTGCAGAATCTTTCATGTGGATGATAGTGTTTTCAACGTATTCAAACACATGACTTAATACTCTGAGTATGTACAAACACAGCATAAAATAACTGGTATTTACTTTCAGGGTTATGAAGCTCCAGGTTGTACCAGTCTAGTTTTTCTATTTATTCTTCAGTGGGGCAGGAAAAAAGCCCTTAGAACAAATTGTCCAAAGATTCTTAGCAAACAAAGGCAGAAGATGAAGCATGATCCATCAGAGACCTGGAAATATCTTCTACAGGTTCCTACACACAAAAGTTAGGTAAGAATCTCAATATAACCTGTAAGAAGTTCCATTATTAACTTTCCAATATCTGTCCAAGTCGTTCAAGAAATCACTGTGTAGGAAGCTTCAGTGTGCCGTTATGGTAATATTAGAAACCCTACTCTAGAAGTCTACACAGCTATGAGTTCAATGCATAAAAAGTCTTCCCATAAAGATATTTATTTTCTAGCATGAAACAAGGATCATAGGATAAGAATAAGGGATTAAGGATAGAACTGATCAGAAGTTTAAAAGTGCCTTAACTGTTAAGAAGTCAAGTGAGACACATCTATTTTCTTGCTGACTTTCACAAATGGTCAGAGGTCTTTCAGAGAGCACTATGAATAGACATTAAGAGAAAGTTAAGTGCTACACAGAATTAGCAGTTACCCTACAGACTGCCACCCAGAAGTTATGAAATTGAACTGGATGCCTCTGTCACTTAACACAGAAAGATCCATAAGTGTTCTCAGACGTTTAACATTATGCCTCAGTGTCTTCAATACTTCATGCAGCAGCAAAATGTAATTTCCAAATGATGAAGAGTGACAATTTTGACACTGATATTGGTAAAGTACAAGTTTTATAACTAAACTTCATCACTTGGGTCCTATCAGAATCCCAAATAAATTCAAAATTACCCAAAACTGACTTCAGATTCTTTTAAGAGATTAAGAGCTGTTACATTAAAGTGAGAACAAGTACCTCTATACATATGTTTTTAATTAATTAATTTCAGAGAAGCCTGCTTCACAACATGTATGTTGTAAGATCAAGGGAAAATTGTCTCATTCTTTTTTTATCAAATTCTGAGCTACTATACACTGTAAATTATCCGCAATGCAATTACAGAAGTGCAATACAAACTGTTGCAAACCATGCTGTTGAAACTCCAAGATAACAATGCAGGAAATGTTTAGATTTTAGTTAGTTTTCGTATTTCAGAGCAATTAAAAAAAAAATTCTGCTCAAAGAATATGTAAACTAAACACAAAGCAAATAAGTACTGTAAAATACAGTGCATTCTGAAAACAATCTAAAATTTTTGAACCTTATCTAAAATTTCCTTCTAAGAAAAGTACTATTCAGAAATAAAACCCATTAAATAACAGTTACATTCAACTTTTTTTGTATACAGACTCTGCTTGATAAGTTAAAAAAGGCTTCTAAATTGTTTTTAATTTTTCTGAAGACTGTTATTCTACAGAACTCTGTAGACAAATATTTCTCTTACTCTACAAAGCATGTAAATCATTACTAACTTTTTTTTTCCCTGATGGGATCCTTGGAACTTGCCACAACACATTGCTATTTCATATGAGTTAAACAAATATTAGAGGCAAAGTCATGCACTTGCTATATTTGCTTCACTCTAATCACATATGTCTTTCTCTATAAAGACACAATTAATTCTTTCCATGTTCTTTAGAGCTCTGTTGTTCTCACATTTCACAACATGTTTAAGTCCATGGGCAATAACTGCTTTAGATATAAGCCTTAAGGAGCGCACAACAGAAGCAGCTATTAATACCATGTATGCACATTCAAGTGCTCCTACGGATGGTATCAGGTTAAGAAGCCTGTGCCACTGTCAGCATCTAGCTGGCCTGGCTCTGCCCACATTTATGACATATCACTTACCCTTCCAGATTAGCTAGGTCTTTTTACCTGTCAAAACCACCTTTCACTTTACCATAGTTTCTAAAGCTATCTTGCACTCCAGAACACTGAATTAAAGCAAACCAAAAAGTTCTTCACTTCTTTCTAAACTCTTGTTTAAAGACCTTACTTCCCAAGCACTGCCTTATATTCTTTCGGCATTATCCTTCACCCGACTTCAGCCTGAAGTCTTCCTTGTGCATAAGTCATTTTACCACTGCTTCATAAAAAAATTCCTCCAGTCATTTGACAACGAAGAGTTTAATCAGCTGCCCCACTTTTTTTTTTTTTTACATAGTTCCTCATACCAATACACTCTTTGGATCACTGCAGCATTTTTTTCTGTCCTAGCCTGTTTGCAGCACATGCTTCTCTGTGGTTTCTGGTTTTTCACTGGGGGCTACTTGTCACAAGTAACTTTTAGCCATGATCTCTGAAAAACTCTGCATTTCAGTCAATAACAAAACCATTTAAAAAAACCCCCATAAAGCACAGCAAAGAATAGAAACATAAAAAAATCTCACTGGTCTTCAGCAGCACAAGTGACATACTACCAAGTTATAGTTGCAATCCTATTCAGTCCACACAATGCTGCATAGAAAGAAAACATATGTCAGAACTTAGGGACCTCTGCTGCCAAAAACCAGTAGGTTTCTGCTAAGTATGCATGAGCATGAACTGCTCAGTGCTTTTCTGTTCAGAGCTGAATTTTTTTGTCAGTAGTTTACTTTTTTTAGTAAAAACACACTATGTCCTTCCTTATCAAATATACATATATACTCTTTATACTCTTCAGTTTTACCTCCCTAATGTAAAAGTTAAAGTATTGGACCAAGAAGGCTAAAATTTATTTCTGCAGAAAAAAATAAAATTATTTTTCCTAGTTATATCATCATGAAGACAATTAAGCAATTTTGGCTGAAGTTTTATTATAAGTTCACTGCAACGTGCTTAAAGCATACAACCAAAATAGGAGATGCAAGTCTTAATGGCTGATCTTGGGTAGTCAAAAGCAATTCATAAAATCATTTAGGTTCGAAAAGACCTCTAAGATCACCTAGTCCAAATGTTATTAACCTAACATTGCCAAGTTCACCACTAAACCATGTCCCTAAGCACCACATCCACACATCTTTTAAATACCTTCAGGGATGGTGACTCAACCCCCTCCCTGCTCCGCCTGTCCCAGTGCTTGACAACTCTTTCAGTGAGGAAATTTTTCCTAATATCCAGCCTAAACCTCCTCTGGCACAACTTGAGACCATCTCCTCTTGCCCGACTGCTTGCTTGTTACCTGGGAGAAGAGCCCCACACCCACATTGCTACAACTTCCTTTCAGGCAGTTGTAGAGAGTGACAAGGTCTCCCCTCAGCCTCCTTTTCTCCAGACTAAACCACCCCAGTTCCCTCAGCCGCTCCTCATAAGACCTGTGCTCCAGCCCCTTCACCAGCTCTGTTGCCCTTCTCTGGACCTGCTCCAGTGCCTCAATGTTTTTCTTGTAGTGAGGGTCCAAAATCCAACACAGTATTTGAGGTACGGCCTCAGCAGTGCCAAGTACAAGGGGATGATCAGTTCCCTAGTCCTGATGGCCACACTGTTTCTGATACAAACCAGGATGCTATTGGGCTTCTTGGCTACCATTACAAACAAGCCCTCCCAAAACTGAACACTAAGTAGCTTCTAGCATAAACAGAACCACGGGGAGACCCACAGCACCACAGTCTCCCAGCATCACAAAATTCTTACATGCCTTCTTTAGAAGCATTTCCCAACTACATTATCATCGCCCAAGTCCAAAAAGCAATAAAAGGAAGCCATTTTTAATCCCCAATCTTACACTAAAGTATTTTGACCAACTCTACACAGTGTTCTTTCCATCATTTTGTAAAAGAATGGATGTTTCTCCACAAAGTGGTTCCTTTCCACCTTCCACCCAATGATCTCTCATTTATAATTAAATTCATGAGGCTATCCAAATTAATAAAAAGCCTATAGCAGAAATTCAGTTCATCAGCTACTACCTTAATGAAAGTCTAAAGGTGAATGTGCTTTCTAACATATTGACAGTTCTTAGTTCATGAACACGCATTGCAGTGAAGTACTGAATCTTCGTTAATGAACCACATTTGTCAGAAAACTTCAACTGATATTTGACAAGTCATAAATAATTTTCAGTTCAATACTTTCAGCCACCCAACAGTAAGCCTCAGGGCATACATAAGCAAGGAGACTACACTTTCTTATTTTTAAGTTTAGAAGAGGAAACATTTTTAAAATATTAGTTGAGCTATCCAAACTATTGCCTTTGTACTTTAAACGACAGCAATATTTTCCATTACAAAACATAAAACTCAACAGCTCATAGACGTGATTTTATATTACTAGCCACAACTTTAAGTACAAAAGAGGTGGCACAAGACTTGGAAGTGTACTTTAAATTTCCTTCCAATTTAAAGTAAGTAACTTTATGAAATTCTGCAAATCAACTCAAAATAGTTAATACTGTTAAAAAGCAAAGTTCTGCCAAATGCTTTACTAACCCTAACTTCATCAGCCTTTCTCCTTCGATGAGTGAACGTGCAACTGAAAATAGTTGCTTTTCCTCACTGTTCAGCAGCAAACACTTAGGAAGACAGCTAACAAAGACAAGCACTGGTCAGAACGAATTTCAAGCACACACATGCAGGCATACACAACTGTCAACAGAAAGAGAAAGAACAATATGAGTTAATTCAAGTGACCTTTTCGTCTCATGGGTTTAAAAAGTGGAACAGCTCTACCCCAGAAAGAACTTTACCTTCTATAGCTGAACACAAAATACGATTATCACATATGACAGATAAGCACTTTCTAGGTAATTAAGCCAGGGACAGTCTTAAGGTATACAGAAAGAGTAACATAACCAACATTTTTAGAGAGAGAGAAAAACATTTTCCTATTTTATTGTTAAAGTCAGCAAAATAATTAAGGATATCAGTTGCAGATCTTACACGAAATCCATTAATGTTCCATGTACACAGGGGACATAGTTTCCCTTTTACAGGAGGCAACCATATAATATTGTTCTTTCCTATCTGCTTACTATTCCCTGCTTCGTTGAAACAGTATATATACGTGTAAGTATATGACTACTAACTACACAGCAGTTTCTTCCCTGTTTTCTGCAGCTAAAGATGTTTTCAGAGCAGGAACAGTTATCGTTTATAGTTTTCTTATTTCCAATAGTATCTTTTATCACAATTAACACATGACTTTTTCTGCTCTACATGCAATGCAACCTGTGACAACAAAAACTACTGGTATTAGAAATGCTTCATGCATTGCCAATATCCTTTTAAAGGCCAAATATTACAGCTGGGAACAATGCACTGAACACTTGGCCCAATTTTTCAGCAACTCAGCATGTCCCTCTCAAGCTCTTTTTAAATGTATTTAAGTATTGTAAAACCCACCTTGCACTTTTCTACAAATACAGCTCTTTCTAGAAGGCATTCAGAGGCACAAGTATTCCTCATGGTAGGAGTTCCACTAGCAATGCATTGCATTTTTAATTTATTTATTTTTTTAATTAGAAATGATTGTAATTCAGCCTTAGACATATGACATGCACTGCCTTATTAAACACTTATACATAAGGCTGGGTCTTGCTAGTCCTCTAAAATAAAAGCTAACTTTTCTAGGTTTAGGCATCAATGCTGAAAGGTTTTCCACGTCACCTGTTTTAACACCCAGATTATGAAAGAATATATTTTAAAACCATCAATTTACATTACATTTAACATCTCTCCACCTGTAAAGCTGAATGGAATCAAGGTCATCTGCTGAGGTCTCCTACTAACCCAGCGTAACGCTTTAACAGGAAAAGGCAAGAGTATGATTTAACCTGATCTTGTTTCTGTGGAAAAAAATTCAAAGGGATGCTTTTCTGCATTGGTAGAGCTGGAGACTGAGGTAATGTCTCTGCTGTAAAAGTAAGATTTGAGTGAAAAGAAACCTCTCTGCTTTCTCTTCCCTTAATTCCCCAGGACACTTACAACTTCACTGACAAGTTGGTAAACTTTATTTCTTCTGTTAAAAACCTTAAAACTTAATCCTACTAATATGTAGGTAGTCGTTTTACATTGGGTATAACCAGCAAATTAATATAGTTCTCTTAACTTGAGGAATCTGCATAGCACGCAGCCTCCGTGACACCCGCGTGTCCACGATACACTGAGTGACCTTTACAATAGCACTGAAGTGCAGACACACAAAACTGACTTCTCCTCCCTCGCTGCTACCAAATAACCAGAGGCCAGGTAGTTTTCCCATTTGTGGAATTAAAAAGGACAGTCAAAGAAGGACAAAGGGGATGGCTAATTCTGTTTTCATCAGAAGAAAGGTGTACTTTTATCATGCTTTATCTATTTTTCATTCTTCGTTTTTTAGATGAAAGGCTGCAAGAAGTTCCATTAGTGGGTACACCATTCAGATCAGTACAGCTGTGTAGGAATTAGCTCCTCTCTGTCCAGAGGTTTTTAAAGTTCTCGATCTTCCCTTGATGAACAAACAGGTGTGCCCACAAGAGATGATCATACTGGCTGGTCCAGCTCACTAGTTCACACATCAAGGCTTCTCTCATTGAGTCTTTGAATCAACTGGAAACATTTTAGGAGCCCCTGACCAAAGCCTTCTCCATTATGTTTAATTATGTGCTGCTCTCTATGTTCCGGAGTTCTTCAGAGAAAGAAAAACAGCCAGGAAAGGCAAATAACCCACTAATAAAGGAACTGTACATGAGTGGTTATGGAACTAGCATCCAAAGAGCACTAATCTTTAATGCTCAAGTGATATGGGCTGATTAGAAGTAAGTGACAATGATAACACTACACATTCGCTAAAGCAGACAAGTTATCAGTACATCAGCTGATGGCTACAATCCTATAGGCATAAGATTCTGCCTGAACAGGAAACCAGCTAGTCATCAACACAAGCAGGAAGGGAAAAAAAAAATCACTGACAAAACCAAAGTGACAAAAGAATCAAAGAAAAATTAAATTCCTGAGGTAGAAGGGGTTGGGAGTGAGAAATGACATACACATGCCTCATCAGGAATGCAGTGAGAACAAAAAAGCTCTCTTCAATTTCAGGTTTGAAGTTCAGTCTCACACTAAATACAATTAGCTTTCTGAAATTCCCTCCAGGTTTCAGGAGGAAAGGACAACTATACGCTTGCCACTTTAAGAATACATAAATAAATAACCCAGAAAACAAAAGGCAGTTAATTTCTCCAAAGATGTACTCCAGAAAGCCTTGCAGGTTTAGTTTGTTTTTTAACAGCTTATCAACAGTAAAGCAAGGTACTAAGCATTTGACTAAAATTAAACTGCTTTAAACGTAGTAGTTTCTTAGTTGATCTAGGGTCCCTTCCAACTCACAACATTCTGTGATTCTGTGATCCAGAGGCACCCCATCCCCCAAATCCCTTCTGCTGGACTGCCCCACCACCTTAGAAATTCCCACTAAGCCTTGTGCAATGAGTTTGGTGGTTAAGCATCCCTCGACTGCATCAAAACTCTTCCATAACTAAGATGGGGATGGCACTGACAGTACCAGGAGTACTGGCTGCCTGGCCAAGGTGGAGAACAAGAGCAGGAATAATCATTCTGTGATAGCCCTGGGACATAAACACATCCAACCGTAACTCACGTAGGTCAGTACCAGCGTTACTGGAAATCTGAAAATTCCAGTGACGACCAATGCAGATGGTGGCCAGGATGGAAATTTACTGATGCCTGAAGTCAATCATCTTGTGATCCTACAAAGAGTGGTCCCAAGGGACCCTTTGAGCTCTTCTGGAGTGCAGCGGGCTGCATCCAGCATCTCCCCCATGAGTGAGAAACCTCTCGGAGCTCACAAACTCTGGAGGACCATCGCTAGAGAGCAACAACAGGACCTGGGCTGAATGAATACTCTCCACAATCTGAAGCTCAACCCTTGCCTGTTGAGAAATGCTGAGACATCTGAAGCAAATACTTTACTGAACAAAAGGGGAATTTTTAACAGGTATATCTTTATATACACATTCTATGTCTATATCACTATATCCATCTGTATCTGTGTGTGTATATGATTATATTTAAGAAACTTTGTTGAAATAGTAATTTCATTTGTTGATTATTGATGAATTGAGTGTTAGAAAATAATATAATCCAACCTTCTGATTTATTATAATAGTGTTAATGAACCTTAAATTGCTGCTACTTCAACCTTAAATTGCTGCTACTTCAATGTCATCCAAACACATAATCCATGTATAAATAACTTTAGCTCAATTCTAATTTGATTTGCCTTTTGTGTGCTTCTTCCATGAAGTGACAGAGTGAACCTTGCCATCAACTCTGTTAAATCACACTTTTACCAATCCTACTACTTTTGCAATGCCACAACCAGATTCAACCAGTTGGCTAAGGGCATCAGTGACATATTGCCATATGTTTGCCCTTTGAAAAATTATTTGTTTCCCATATTAGTCTGAAAAATACATACCAAAAATTTAACATAAGAATACAAAAAAAACAGATCCAAAATTTAGTATTAAAAACAAACGCACTGGCTGTTCTAATCAATAGGAATGAAGCTAAAGAAGGAATAAGAGAATTGACTAATGCTAAATGAACTTGCAAGAGCTTAAATAAAAAAAAGAAAACCACAAAAACCAGAATGTGCTTGTCAGCATAAGATTTTAAGTTCCACATTAATTCATGTACAGATTTCTACATAAAAGTTTCTAGTCTATTTCCTTGCCAACAGCTAAGAAGAACAAGTGAAACATTTATCTATACACAAACCTTTCAGTCTTTCTTTTGCACAGCAAAACTAATTTTGAAAAAAAAATTTAAATTGCCCATTACTGCAAAATTATGCACAACTTTAGCACTAGAACAATAAAGACATATGCATAGAGCATTTTTAAAGAGTTGCTTTACAGCTCTAGTCTACTCTTCCCTCAAGCAGCATGGATAAGCACAACCTCTTTTGTTTATTCTGGAATGATGTGCCTATTGTCAATAGAAGGCATAGTTCAGTTTCAGTGTTCTTCTGTCCTTCTGCTACGGAATCATCATAAATGGCCACTAGACTTTAGCCGAAGAGCTTTAAAAACAGTGGTAAAGTTTATCACTTACTTAGTAATATTAAGATATGATTTAATTTCCTTTCAATACATTGCTACAATTCTTCCTGTGACTTTACACAACATGACAGGATGCTGAAGCACGATGACTTTAAGGTATCCACATAATTCCACTTACAGGCAATACAAAACTACTCGCTGACTAAACCTCATGTATGTGCCAACTTACTGATTGATCATTTAATAAATGCACAGCCTTCCATGCTTAAAAAAAATTACAAAATAAGGCTTTTATAAAAAAAAAAAATTGAAGAGATCTAGTATTTATTCAAAGTCAGGAGCACCTTCCCTGCATTCCTTTATCCAAAGTTAAATTTTAACTCACTCTGAATTGCTCAGCCTACTGCAAATTGCCTTGCATTTAACCACAGGGCAAGAACATACAGACACCAGGGTCACAAGTTGTCACAGGCTGGTGTAACTGCCTTGAGTTGCATGTTCTTGCATCATGGCAGGTATGAAGCAGCTTAGTTTCTCCTTATTGATAAGCAGCTATGCTACTCCTGAATAAAAAAAAAAAACAAAACAAACCCATATGCACAAAAGTAACCACTGCCCAGGATATGACCTCATTACTGTCCAAGCCACATGCGTTCTACCGTTCTATGGTAAACACAAGAGAACTTTTAAATGTTACAATGCAAATACTTTGTTCATACTCATGTTATTACAGATGGAGTTGACCCAAATAATTTATTATCATTGTAAGCAAGTTTACTCAGTTTGGTTTGGTAACAGTTACAAAGATAGGTCTCCAAAAACTACAGAGGAAAACGTCTATTTGAAAAAGACATTTATTTCTCTGTTCCCTGCTTATGTGCCTCCTCACAAGGGATACTTAGATCATCAACCTTTGTTTGAAGACTAGGTTTAACTGCTGTTGTGTTAGACTGACAAAACATTGTTCCAAAGGCAAAAGAATCACCCAAATGTTCTGGAAGAGCAAACCCAGGTCAAACAAGGTAATGGAGTGGCAAGTTACTGCACTTGGCTAAGTCTGTTAAGTTAATTAATCGTGGCAAATCAAGCTCTTGGGTTCACATCTCTTTAGGAAGCTGGCTGATCTTTCCAAGTGACATTTTAAGTGTACAACCACTCAACAACTCAGGCTAGTAATGCCGCTACACACACCTTCCAGCACTGAGGGAACGTCGGTTTCGTATCACATTTTAAAGGTGGGGGGGTGGGGCGCGGAAATCTACCATCTGACAGACCACTTTCAAGCTTTTTAGCTCATCAGTAGCCTGTGGATCATGAGAAACAAATTATTCTTGGACATGTGTTCTGAGACCTTAGAGCCTAGTACACAGAGAAGGTGCCACTGCAACACTAAACTGAAAATAAGCATAGTTGAAGTATTTTCCTAAAAAAAGCTTAAGAATTTGTGACATCAGTTAGTTTTGCAAGAGCAAGTATTTCACTGACATATTTGCAACATTTTTTTCTCTCTCTAATGCAGCAGGCTTCTAAAACTTTATTAGTGAGAACCCACAGTGAAGAATGTATTTTGTTTCCAGGGAGGCGGCAGCCACAGCTTCTCTG
>NW_010336606.1:0-233 GCF_000700745.2 Antrostomus carolinensis
ACATAACTAACACATGAAATTAACAGAACATGTACAAAAAATTAAAATAAATTATACACACAACTAAACATAATTTATGCAAAAAATTAACATAATTTCAAAATAAAAATAACAAAATTTACACATCTAACATGACTTATGCAAACCAAGAACAAAACTAATGCATGTAATTAACATATATTATACACAAAACCAACAAAATTAACAAATCTAACTAACATACTTCACACAAC
>NW_010336607.1:0-12878 GCF_000700745.2 Antrostomus carolinensis
GAGGCAGCGGGACGTTCCTCGGGTGGAAGATCCTCTGTGGGGCTCGGCCCCGCTGCCACCCGGGCACGCTGACCCGGGCCCGGCTCGGGTTCCCCTCAGGAGTGCTCCCCAGGCTGCCTCGGCCAGGCACGGAGAGCAAAGGGCCGGCTCGGGCACCTCCCTGCTGCCGCTGCTTCTTTGTGTGATTCCAGGGTGTGAGCTGCTAAAAACCAGCTCTGGCCTCCTCAGCCGTTATTCCCGGGGAACGCTGGAGTGAGAGGTTAGAGTGACTGGGATCGATCTGTAACGCTGCACTGGGAATAATGACACAGTTATCGACATAAAACAGACTGGTTTGGGTGGGAAAGGACCTCAAAGCTCAACCAGTCCCAACCCCCCTGCCAGCAGCAGGGACACCTTCCACTAGACCAGGTTGCTCAAAGCCTCATCCAACCTGGCCGAGAACACTTCCAGGGAGGAGCAGCCACAGCTTCTCTGCCCAACCTGGGACACTGGCTCACCACCCTCTGGGTGAAAAATTCCCTCCTCAGATCTCACCTCAATCTCCCCTCTCTCAGTTTCAAACCATCTCCCCTTGTCCTGTCACTCTCTGACCATGGACAAAGTCTCTCTCCCTCCTGTTTCTAAGCTCCCTTCAGGCACTGGAAGGCTGCAGTGAGGTCTCCCTGGAGCCTTCTCTTCTCCAAGCTCAACAAGCCCAGCTCCCTCAACCTTTCTCCAGCAGAGAGGTGCTCCAGCCCTCTGATCATCTTCCTTGCTCTCCTCTGGATCCGCTCCAACAGCTCCACATCTTCCTTGTTTATATATAAATTTTCACTATTAATATCTTGTTGCAATAAATACAATAATTCAGACCTCTCACAATTACAGTAGCTGACAGACAGAGGTCTCAATAGCTTGAACTTCCTTTTCAACTGTAGAAGCACAGAATCCATTTTAAATTAATTTCTGAAGAATAACATAATACAGGTAGGTGTATGCTGTAATAGACAAGCCCTTTTGTTAAGCTAAAACATCCCCAAAAAAGGGATACTTTACGTTGCTGAGAAAGCAGAAGGATGGCAATAGATAAAGGCTTGCCCATGCCTAAAATATTCTGTAACTTTCAAATGTAAATGATTTTTCCATTCAAAAATAAATGTTGTCAACCTGGAGCAAAACAGAAAGCTTGAGATTTTTTTCTGGTAACTTAATTAGTGTGTCAGCTTAGTACGGTCTTGCTGCCAGAAGTGTCACCTGTGCCTGTAATCACAGTGGTTTTTTATGATCTGCAGTTTGACAGATTTCCCATAGCTCTTCCAGAGTTCAGATATTTTAGATTCCTGCCTGGATTAATTTCTTTACCTAGTAATTGCATTTGGCAAAACTAGAGGCTTTCTCCAGTTACAATTGGACAGGCTGCTTTTCCCTGTAAGTCCCAAACCATTACTCTTGAGTTAAAAAGCTTGTTCTCTTTTCCTTGCAATGACTAAAGTGGCTTATACATAAACCATGTGGTTATAAATCAAATCTGACAGGCTTTTAGAGAGAAGTACCCACATGAATAATTTACAGTATTTGAGTAGCATTTCTGACAGCTCTGCTCTCCAGAACA
Organism: Antrostomus carolinensis; assembly: GCF_000700745.2. Taxonomy (NCBI): domain Eukaryota; kingdom Metazoa; phylum Chordata; class Aves; order Caprimulgiformes; family Caprimulgidae; genus Antrostomus; species Antrostomus carolinensis. Next base: position 1,595 of record NW_010336607.1, read on the forward strand.
AGGTCTTTTTTTTTTTTCTTCTACTCAGTCTTTATAAATGTGAAACCAGTTCAAGAGTGGATTGTTCATTTTGGTTTTGTAGCTGTGAGGTGTTACCATTTCACACCTGGAACAGAGCTTGTACTCCAAACACTGAGTGTAATAAAAGAGAGCGCCTCTTCATACAAACCTAGCTCATTATCACAGGGATTTTTGTTTCTTTTTATGAGATCATAGAAAGATTATTTGTGAAGGGAGTAGTGGTTAATCCATTTAATGAAACATGAATTGTGGAGTAATGCAAAGAAATGAAAAAAAAATGCAAGAAATTAAGTAGGATTTATCTTCTTAGAAAGCAAGTGTATTTCAAATTTAGAATTGTTTGGAATGATCTGTTTAATAAGGTGCTATATTATTTTTATCTAATGAAACTTTGTGGATCTTTTAGAAGGCAAAAGTGACAATGGGTGCTGAATTTTAAAACAAAATTGTGTGGGAGAGAAGTAATTTACACTTAACATTGCTATTAAGAATATGTTTGAACGAGTAACCAACAAAATTGGAAAAATATACAGTCTAAAACACAGCAACACGTGTTCAGGTAACCAGTTTGGAGTGGGATTAGATTTGTAATTGCTGGGAAAGTAGGGTCCTAAAACAACTTTCAGTAGATATATTGATTTTTGGTGAATTCATGATCAGTGTATAAAGGCTGTTATGACAGGAAACTCGGCATAATGAGTAAGGAGATGAGTTTCTAGAAGATGGGTTTGTTTCCTACGTGGGAATTGTTCTACACACCCAGAGTTTTCTCAGCAGCTGCTCAGTTCACTACCACCACACAAACAAATATCTACTTGTAGAGTGCTGTTGAAAATGAATATTTGGTATCCAGTTTCCCAAAATAGCTGTTTTTCTGATTGTGTACCTTATATGTTCAAATTCTAAGCTTTTATGTTAGACATTTAAAAAAAAAAAAAACAACAAAAAACCAAGATCAAAATACAGTGGTAGTAATAAATTTTAAGATTCTTTGCCTGTTCTAGTCTATCAGGGTAATGTTTTGGAGCACAGTGCAACACCTGTAGTCTTGTGTGTGTTTTTTCTCAGTGATAAGAAAAGTTTCTGAGAACATTACCTGCTAAACCAATAATTATTTCTTATTTACAGGGAATTCCCTGTAAATAACAAATAATGGTCACAATCACAGAGGTAATAAATTATAATTTCTAGATGTCTTTAAACTGATGATAAACTGCTTTTATCATCCTGCATGCAGAGCACATTTGAACTTTAATTTTTAGTATTTCAAGATGGTTTGAAAATACAGCTTGTTTTAACATGAGTTTACGAGCCAGGCAGTCTCCCAGCACTGTCCTGGCCCTGGAGGGTGTTTGAGGCTCTTTTGTACTCATCAATAGCTTATTATCTACTTCAGTATTAATGTTTCATGAGAGTTAAAACATTGTGGGGCGGGGTGTGTGTAAGGAAACAATATTCTAACTGAGGAGTGGAAGCACCTTGCCTTCCCTAGCTCCTGGCTCTGCTATTGAGCTGGATTTAGAACTCCATTTGCAGAATTCACTTCTTTCCTCTTCTGAATTCCTACTCTTAGTAATTTAGAAATTGAAATTCCATCACTTTGAAATGTTCTGACTCTTGCTTTGAGACGTAGGGCTTTGCTCTGCTGCACTTCACCAATTGAAAAAACCAAACCAAAACCCAGCACATTGCTGTGTTAGAATGTTTGCTTTAAACCAGGCTGACAGCTGAAAAGCAAACTGTTCCTACAGGCAAAGCCTGAAACTAAACTGGCATCGTCTGTCTCCTTCACACAAGCTGTAGAGTAACAGATAATTTGAATACAAACCACTGACCTGTTTTTAAACTGTTTATTGCAAAGAATTATCTTGCTGGAGTTTTCTAGAAGCATCTGATCAGTTGGATTAAAACTGTACGATGTGAAGCTGTTTTCAGATTCTGTACTTTCTTGTTCTCAGTCAGAATCAATTCCCATATCTTATTCAGAGCTTCATTAAAAGTCTGTCTCTCTTGAGAGAATTTATACTGACAACGGTGATATAAAAACTTAAAAAGACTTAATACTGGTTTCAGTTAAAGCTTCAAAAATTTTGCTTCAAAATGCCACCCACCTCTTGTGCATAAATTGTTGCAGACTGATGATAGGGCTACTTAGGCAAATACACACATTTTGTGCATTTCTCAAGGGCTTTGTAATAATTAAGATCTGATTTTGTTGGCTTTTGTTGGAGTGAGGAAAAAAATGTAGTATTGTTCAAACTTTGATTCCTGTGCCACTCACCACAGGTATTATTTTTTTCTAATTGTCTCCCTCAGGGTGCAACAGACTCTTCTTAACAGGGACAGTAGCCTGCTTAAATCAGAAGTGTATTTCCTGGTAATACTAATTTTTCTATGTTCTCTTCCAAAACCAAATGTATTTACCACAAATTGCATCAAACTTTTGATTGAGCCACATTCAGATGTATAAATACTGTACAATTATACAACTTTTGGACTGGAGATGAATAATTATAGCCAACCAAAATTAAGGAGAATTTTAGCTACACCTAACCTAATTACCATTGCTCAGACTTGCCAACAAAACAACTAGTACCCTTTTTCCAAAAATTGTTTGCCAAATTCTCAGTACATTTTGGTTTCCTCGTTTAGAGGCTAGAAAAACAGCTTATTTTAAAAAATGCTGAACCCAGAGTACTCACGAGGATGATGCGAGGGCTGGAGCAGCTCTGCTGTGAGGACAGGCTGAGAGAGTTGGGGCTGTTCAGCCTGGAGAAGAGAAGGCTCCAGGGAGACCTTCTAGTGGCCTCCCAGTACCTGAAGGGGCTCCAGGAAGGGTGGGGAGGGACTTTGGCCAAGGGCAGGGAGTGACAGAACAAGGGGTGATGGCTTGAAAGTGGCAGAGGGGAGATGGAGATGAGATGTGAGGAAGAAATTCTTTGGTGTGAGGGTGGTGAGACAGTGTCCCAGGTTGGGCAGAGAAGCTGTGGCTGCTCCTCCCTGGAAGTGTTGAAGGCCAGGTTGGATGAGGCTTTGAGCAACCTGGTCTAGTGGAAGGTGTCCCTGCTGCTGGCAGGGGGGTTGGAACTGGATGAGCTTTAAGGTCCCTTCCAACCCAGATCAGTCTGTGGTTCTATGATTCTTGCTGGATACTGGCTTGGATAAAGGGTGCCATCTACTGAATTATCAGTACAGCTTCTTAAAACTCTTACAGGTTCTGTTTGGTTTTCAACTCTGCATAGTTTATATGATACCATCATAACACAAGACAGTACAATTACAGTCAAAACAATAAGCTAAAAAAAAGGCTGAAAAGTCAGTGTATAGACAAGTAAAGTTTTAGAATCCCAGAATTACCTCGATTGGAAAAGCCCTTTAAGATGATCTCCTTGCAGGGACTTGGACAGAGCCAGAAGGTCTCCCCTCAGCCTCCTTTTCTCCAGAAAGCTGCCTCTGTTTTTTATTGGAGTCTAAGCATTAATGGATATTGAAAGTGACCTAGGAAGACAGTGCTGAAGAATCTGAAAGAGGGAATTACGTTGATTTTCCTTAGCTAGAATGGTACAATGCATTCACATTTACCTAAAAGGATAAAAAAAAATAATCATTTGTTAACAGTGTAATATTTAGAATAAGGACTCAAGACACAGTTCATTTTTTGTTCTAGTGTCTGATCTTATGCAGGATGCAGATGCTGTTGATTTTTTTTTGTTTGTTTTTTGTTTTGTTTTTTTTTTTACTAGCAAGAATAGTTTATTTGTTCTTTAAATAAAATAATTCTGTGATTCTGTAAAAGTCTTTTCCAATCTAGGCTATTCTTTAATTATTTCACTGTTGTCATATAATTTAATTTAGGCTCCCCCTTACTGGTTTTATGGCTGGAAGACCAGAACAGTGCCTCTGCTTCTAAGGTGAAACTAGCCATTCCTGCCTACATGGTGTAACTTATTTAAGAATAAAAGTTTTGACTGTTCTGAAACAACATCAGCAAACGAATTTCCAGCTGGGGCTGCAGCAGTTCCATGGAGTGAGTAGAATATTACTGTAATGTCCAACACATCTAGAATACTGTTATACTCACTGGGCAGAGACCTTGAACACATCTTCATACAGACTGTTAGTTCTGTTATCTTCAGTGTTTGTATTTTCTCTTCTCTTTAGAGATGCCTGAAAGTCAAGGGAAAGACAGCGAAAGCCACATCAGCAGCAACAGTTCCAGCACTAGCAGCTCAGTTGCTTGCTTCGGACAGGTCAGCTCCTTTTGCCCAGGAGGGAAATCTGCTCTGCATATTTACTGATTTTAAGTTGGATACAATAAGGCTGAAGTCATATCAGTTACCCTAGCCAGGCTCTACTTAACTGTGCATGATAGCCTTGGCATGCCTCAGGTTATAATAAATTGTTCTGGGTTCTTCACAAAAGGTTTTTAACTTTCTTTCTAAAAATGAGGCTTTAGTCTGTCTCATTCCCAGCTGGCCTGGATCATGCTTACACACATTCTCAGTACTGGTTCAAAAAAGTCAACTACTTTCAGCTATTAAAAAAAAATAATTTAAAAATAAATTAAAATAATTTGCCAAAAAGATAAACCATATCTGGACTGAAGAGAGCTTTTGGTTGTGAAGCTCTTCTGCACGATAGGCATTTATACATGGTCCCTGAATATGGCATAGACATGCCACTCTCCCTTTTGCCCTATGCCTTTTGGTTACAGGCTTGCATTCCAGTGTCAGAAAAAGACAAAAATTTTTCCTTTAAGTTTCAATAGATCCAAATACTAGAGAGGTTTGACAGGCATTGGAGAGCACACACTCGATTGGATTCTGTGTTCTGCTGAGTGGCTGAGAGGGCAGCCACTCCATACATACACAGTTCTTAGGATTTAGCTGGTGAAATCTCTGTTCTGTCCCACAGCAGAGTGTACCGACCAGCTTTTTAGTGCTTGAATCCTTAAATATGGATTTAGGCTTCTCTAACCTTTACAGATTGTAAATTGTATTTCTACTAAGACAAGGAGCAAAAGTTAAAACACTTTAGGCTTCCAGTGATGCTGGTGTTATCCAGTGATACCAATGATGCTGGAGTTATCTAAAGGACCTTCCCTGCATGAGGGGAATTTGCTGAACACTCCTCAAGAAACTCCTATTTTGATTTTTTGCCTGAGCTGCTATCCTCCCTGCCCTGGTAGAATAAGTTTAAACTTTGGTTTTGTTGGAGTTTTTAAATAACACTTTTCTTGTTGGTCACAGAGATACTATGTTTTATTTTTGAGAAGTAAAATATAAGCTTTTATGTGTGTTCCTAGCAACCTTCACTGGGATTGTGACTGCATTAAGACTTCAATAGGATACTGATAGGCCTGGCTCATCTCAGTTCTTCTAATATAGTTGATGCTTATGAGAAATGAAAAAGAATTGCTACAGCTCAGTAATTAATGCTTGTATACATATACTTGAAGAGTAAGAGAAAAAAAACCCCAGTGTAATGCACAAACCTAACGCATGCACACCCTGAGGTCTTTCCTTGTCTGTTACATCCTGATTCTAAAAATGGAGCATACAGCGCTTGGAGAAGGACTGTGCATGAAAAAATGGGATAAAGGAGCAGATCTAAAATAGGGAGAGTGAGAAAGTTTGTCTTTCCTTGTTTTTGTCAAGTATCAATACACAGCGAGTGAATATCAAGCTATCCAGCATGCTCTTCGTCAGAGACTGGGTCCAGAATATATCAGCAGTCGGCAAGCTGGAGGAGGACAAAAGGTATGAACAAACACACATCAATGTTTCAACTCACAGTTTTTTCCAGGAAAACCAGGGTAAAAAAAAGTTCCAGTAATTTTTTTTTTTTTAAGTTAATTTCTCATTAGTAGTTTAATGTGGGGATATGAAAGCAAAGCTAGGACAGCATCAATTCTGGCTTTTACTGAGCCACAGGTTCCTTTTATTTTTTTAAAAAAAGACTTAACTTTTCTGTGCTTCATCCTGGACAATGAAATATTTATCTACTTGTGGAACATTGAGACATTTTTCTTAATTTTTTTTCCCCAGAATTGAAATATATGAAGCATTATACAACATTGGCTGCATTTTACCCTCTTTGGTGCCTGCTAGCTCTGCCTTCCCTTGATTAAGTCGTATTTATTGTCATATTAACCCCATATCACTGTTGCTGGAAGAGGGTGAACCTAAAGCTGCACCATCTATCCTTTTACTCACGTTATTGGGACCTCAAGCTTAGCTGGGTTTCCTCAGTGTAAGATGATGTGTGTAATCCCTCTTTAAAATCAAGCATGTATATATGTGTGTGCACATGTGGATGTATTTATATATATATATTTCTGTTGGTATGCTTTTCTTTTCAGGTCTGTTATGTTGAGGGTCACAAGGTAATCAGTCTGGCTAATGAGATGTTTGGCTTCAATGGCTGGGCTCATTCAGTCACTCAGCAGAATGTTGGTAAGTATCTCTTGAGGATAAGGAAGTCTTTCTTCTTGTTTCACTGTGAAGCTCTGAAGGAAAAGTCTGTCAGCTGAGGACCAGGGTATCTGTCCTAGAACTTAAGTCACTTCAAAGAACCTGGGAAGAGGCATGTGGAATTTCCAGGTGTCTTAGCAGTTGCTAAGAATGAGAGAAACGGAATAATAATGGAACTTCTGATTTATTTTTCAATCTTGCACCAGAATATGTCATAGTCATTATTTTAAGTGTGTTTATGATTATTCCTGAGCTATTCTAATCAAGTTTTCTGTTCTCTATGGGAACACTCAGTCAAGAGTAATTTAAATTAAACTATTTTACACCCAGCAGCCTTGAGCCAACTTTCATACTCACCTGTGATTTTTATATTCTAACAAGTTAATATTCTCAGTTAATATTCCCCTAATCTTTAGGGACTCATCTTTTTCTACACATTCCTCTTCTAGCCAATACCTGGTTCTGAGTTTTTTGCAGTAGAAAGCTTTGGAAAAAAATCTTATTCTAGGTAATAGTATTCAGGTGATCTTAAAGCTTAAGCTTCTTCCATCTCAATAGCTGGAATAGTACCTACCAGAGGAGTATTGTCCTTGCTTGCAGATCTGCTATCCTCAGACTGAAGACTGGTTGTTGAAGTAGCTCAACAGCAAAATGCCTCCTTCCTTCCTTCCTTCCCCCTGGCTTCAGAAATCTTTTCTTACTTCATGCTGCTAGGTTCTAGGCACAAAACAAGTTAGGTCATTGGTTTCCATCTATTCTGTACCACTTCCCCCCCCCCCCCCCCCCCTTTTCAGTCAAGAAAGGACTGACATCTTTCAAGCTTCTATCTTTTTTCAAATAATGCCTTAATAAGTCATTCTTTAGCAATTCAGAGACAGAGGATTCTGTTACATTTTAAATTCCTGGGTCGAAAAAGGGCTTGCACCTCTGCTGGGTTTACAAAACGATTGAACAAATAAACCAGCTGAGGACAGAAGGACTTTTGGACCCCAGTCCAGTTACTTGAATGTCAAAGCATTTAATTTCAGACATGTGTTATGTTACAGTCAGACTTGCAAGACTGCTAACTAGAGTGCCCCATGTGCATTGCTTTTGGTGTCAAATAAGGTAAGATTAGAGATTCTGGATTGAGAGTTGTGTTACATCCTGTTAAGCTCTTCAGGCAGTCTGTCCTGGATAAAAACTTGTGCAGAATTTTGCAAACTGCAGACTTCTAGTGTATATAGTAGGAAAGAAATTACTTTTATAGACAACAGATTTCCTTTACCATTGCTGTTTTTATAAACTGATACTCTAAATCTTTCTCCCAGCTGAAAAAATCGTTATGCTTTGAACATTTAGGAGATATAGCTGAATGAGAAGTCACATTTACAACTTTCTTTCATATGTTTAAGTTTAGGTATGTAGTTGCAAGGTGTGAGTGTTTGGCAGGTCTAGCCACTGAGAACCAGGAAGTATCACATAAAATTCCTGGAGCATATATGTACATCAACATTCACAAACTACACTTCATATTTTGTAAGTCATGCTCCATGTAATAGAAGATGATCCAGTATCCAGAAGATGATCCAGAAGATACTATCCAGTATCTTGGGCACATTCAGCAAGAACGTTCCAAGTTTATGAATGTCCTCAAAGGACAAAAGAAGATCTAAATGTGGATAAGAAGTCTTTTCTATTATTTAGGATGTTAATTTTTCTCTCCCCCAGACTTTGTTGACCTCAACAATGGCAGGTTCTATGTGGGGGTCTGTGCATTTGTGAAAGTTCAGCTTAAGGTAAGTGCATTTTTTTTGTTTGTTTGTTTGCTCTGTCTATAGTTGAGCAGTTGCCTAAAGCTGTGAGTGAGAGTTCATGCAGGGGTCAGACTGTGGTTCTTGAGTACTGTACTATACCAGAGAACCTCATGGTGTCCAAAACATTGACCTTGCTATAGAACAATCAGCCAAGAGCACATAATCAGGCTTTGGAAAGCACAGCATTTAACAAGAAGTGCTGTATGTACAGAAATTCCCTTATACTTTAAAAATATACTTATATTTTAAAAATTTCACTGCAGGATGGGTCATACCATGAAGATGTGGGGTATGGAGTCAGTGAAGGCCTAAAGTCTAAGGCCTTATCCCTAGAAAAGGCAAGAAAGGAGGCAGTAACAGATGGACTGAAGAGGGCACTCAAGTAAGTGAAGATCAGTACTTGTACATTTTTCAGAAGTTAAGTGAGAATTAAGTGTTATTTTCAGTCACAGTGAGCTCTCTTATTTCTCAGGTGCTTTGGGAATGCTCTGGGGAACTGCATCCTAGACAAAGACTACCTACGAGCCGTGAATAAGCTTCCACGTCAGGTGCAGTACATGGGCTGTTAGAGCAGGGACTGCTACAAGTCCACTGCTCCTGGTCCTTCATATTAAAAAGATTATAAATAATGATATGAATGCATCTCATCTCGGAATGTTTGCAATAGCCTTTGCCTGCTAGTTTGTGTGAGCTGTTTGTCACAGAGGTCTTCCCCCATGTTTTACCACAGCTATTCTTAAATTTTGACTATTTGCAGTACAGTAAGAAGCCATGTTACATCTTACTTTGCTTTTCGGTCTCCTCACCTCATGAGGTTTCAGTTTGCAAGGGGAGAGCTGCAGTTACTTTACCCTCTGTGAAACACTAGGTCAGTGAACCTTCTGGTGTAACCAACACCATGGAGAAACCCCTCTTTTAGAGGTCTTTGGTCCAGAGAGGGCCAAGAAATTCTGATGTACATCTTCATCAGTAACAACCATGCTGTAACCCCGTTCTTTCAGAGCTGTTGCAATTTGTCAGTCTGCTGTGATGTGACACAGCAGTCTTCATAGTATTAAAGTTGTCCTGGCTCTTGTTGAGATTGCACCTCAGTACCCAACGTTAATCTTGTTAGCTCCTGATGTGTACAGCTGGGGACACCAGGCTTCCAGGTGGTAAACTGCCTTGCTCACTGAGGAACAAGTAAGCTTTTTACACCTGCTGATCCACGGAGTTTCACAATAAAATTGCATCTATTATACTGGGATTTACCAAACTCTACTTTAGTACCTCGATTTACTCCATTTACTAAAGGTCTCTGCTTACCTCCACTCTACCAAACAGCCTGGCACTGTAAGGCAGTTCTGTCCAGCTAACTTAGACTGTAGGGGCAGATCCAGAGTGACACCTTGCCAACTAAAGGTGGCACAGATCTCTGCTTTGCCAGGGTCATTGGCTCTTAGAGGCATTGCCACAAATTTGTAAAATCAGAGCCAAACCACTGAATTGGCTTGATTGAAAAAGCCCTTTCAGATCATGGAGTCCAACCATGAACCCAACACTGACCAGTCCCCTATGACTAACCCATGTCCCTCAGCACTATGTCTACACCACTCTTCAATCCCTCCAGGGATGGGGACTCCACCACTGCCCTGGGCAACCCCTTCCAATGCCTCAGAACCCTTGCAGCAAAGAAATTCTTCCTCACATCCCATCTCAACTGCCCTGGCCACAACTGGAGCCCATTTCCTCTTGTCCTGTCCCTTGGTCCTTGGTTGAACAGACCCACCCCCACCTCTCTCCACCCTCCCTGGAGGGACTTGGACAGAGCCACAAGGTCTCCCCTCAGCCTCCTTTTCTCCAGGCTACACCACTCCATCTTAAATAAAAGAGAGAACAGTGTACCTTCCTCACTGACCTCCCAGTTGCAGAGCTCAGTAAAGTCTCGCTGTGCCCTTTCGTGCGAGCACAACAATGGAACTGAGAAAACTAAGAGCCTCAGCAGCAGCTTTGTGAGACTGTCTGAGCAGCTGCCCAGTTCTGCATCCAGCACCTGCATCTGTTCTCCTTTGCTGAGAGCACAGCGTGGGGTTTGGGGGCACAGGGGCTCTCTGAAGAGCTGAGCTGTTAAACTGACACATGAACACAGGGATTAACGACCTGCATGACTTTGTACTGAAGATGCACTCAGGTTCCTCACTTACTGTCCCACTTCCAGCAAACAGACTCGATTTTTCAACCGTACCACGTAGAAAAAGCCTGCGTGCATTTCATTAACCTGACAAAGGAAATCTCTGAATATTTTTCTTTTTCTCCTTTACTAGATACCCCCTGAGTTAGATTTGGTCAACGCTAAAAGACAGGACTATGAGCCTGAAATAGAGAAAGCAAGATACAATAGCTGCTTGGAAAGGCAGAACAGGGGAGGGAGAGAACGCTGTGAGATGGCATCGACTAATATAACACCTGGTCAGACAGAGACCATTGTAGCGACAGGAGATCAGAAACAGCCCAGTAGTTCCAGGTGAGACTGCTGTTTATTTATTTATTTATTTATTTTATAAGCCATATCAGAACTTACTGTTCTGATAACAAAACTTCTAACAAAAGAAGTTTCTAACTTCTAACAAAAAAAAAAAAAAAAAACAGTGGACAGACCCATTTGGAAGATGCCATAAAAATGCTCATGTACTGGATTTTCCTTGCTGTTATTTCTTTATGCATTTTTTTTTTCCTTCATAAAAATGGAATTGCTGAAATCCTGTTTAACTTTGTGCTTCGTCGGGGGGGACGGGGCAGAAATACAGACTCCTCAGCTACCGAGTGTGACGCCACTTACCAGCGGAAACTGCGACAAAAGCAGCTACAGCAACAGTTCCGGGAAGAGATGGAGAAAAAGCGGCAGGTTCCAGCAGTTCCTCCTGGCAGCAAACAGGGTAAGGCTTGGCACTGAAAATTCACAGAATCATGGAATGGTTCCGTTAGCAAGGGACCTTAAAGCTCATCCAGTCCCAA
>NW_010336608.1:0-286 GCF_000700745.2 Antrostomus carolinensis
TCCCTTCCAGCTCACAGCATTTGATGATTCTGTAATCTGGGTGTGAACCCAGACCCGTGCTCCCCTCCAGCACTCGCCATCCTTCTGAACCCCAAATCTCCTCACAGGCAGGATGGTGCTGATGGGACCTGGCTCCCTGCTGGGTCAGGGAGATGCTGGTCCCCAGTGAGCCAAGTGCTATGTTAGTGGGAACAGGGCTCATAAATTCCACTCTGCAGCTTCCAGATTCTCCCCCTGGACCCGGTCGTGTCTCGATGGGAGGCTGTCCAGGGATGTGTTTCCCACT
>NW_010336608.1:377-1672 GCF_000700745.2 Antrostomus carolinensis
CAGCAGACGGTCGCAGCCCCTGGGGCTTTGCTGCGCCGTCAGCTCGCGTGCGCTTGGCTCTGGTGTCCAAGGTGAAGTCAGCTTCTGCTTGCGCAGGGCTGCGATTTGCTTATGTGGGGAAATTGCAGACAGTGTCTGCTCCCCTCGTCCTCTGTCCCTCCCGTCCTCCCCTGCAGCAGTGGGGACACGATGCCCGTGCAGGATGCTGCTCCGCTCATCCAGAGCTGACCTTCTCCTCAGGCTTTTGGTTCAAAATGTCATTTCCAGCTTTGTCACGGGCAACCTTTCCCGGCCTCCTGAATCATGGAATCACCTGGTTGGAAGAGACCTGCTCTGCCCCATCACACTCCCCTTGGAGCCCTTCACCAGCCAAGCCAGCACCTTTGGGTGCTGAGAAAATTCATCTCCCTGCGGTCACAGGAGCAGTCGCCCCTTCTCAGGCAGGTCCTGGCCAAGCTGCTGCTCCAGCAACAGGCTCTGCCCGTGGAACTGGGACCAGACACAGGTCTCTGATAAGGTGTTGGTACTGGGGAGCCCTGGGAGGAAAGGGGTGCTTTCTAAAGACAAAGAGTTAAATGAAATAATTGAGTTAGACAAAGGGGGGATGTTCCTCTGAGCTGGAATCTCTGTCTCGCACTGACATCTACAGCTGCATCAAAGGCAGCTTCACAGCCGCTGCTCCCTGTCCCCGTTTCCCCTCCGGCTTCTCTGATCAGTGATTTCTCCAAAGGCTGTGATCACCCGTGTTCGGTGGAGCAAAGCTGAGGAGGAGCTTCGCTGGCAAACAGACATGATAATCAGTATCATTACAATTTATTAGCTCTATGCCAGAGAGACCCTCAACTTAAAAACAAATCATTGTTCGCGAGGCGTTTTCTTGCGAGGCAAATCATGGATTTCTGTTGTCTCGTGCTCAATGGCAGTGCAGCAGCAATTAGATCCGGGACGTCCACAGATGAAAGATGTTTTCATGTTGCAGATGCCAGTTCAAATCCAACTGGGTCAGGAGTGATTTAATTACTGCCTGTGACTGTCAAGGGTGCCCAAGTGAGCTCAGTTTGCTCTTGGTGTCCTCAGGCTCCCACAGCCAGGAGCTGGACCCCCTGTTCTGGTGCCAAATGAGCAGAAGGAGCCATGTTACCCCAAAATGGGGAGTGGTGGCTGCAGGCGCAGCCTCCAGCGTGGCTGTTGTGCCCACGCACACGGTGGGGTGGGGACAGGGGACCAGGGTTTGCTCTTTACCTGTTCCCAGCTGGATGATCCCCGAGCTGCCTATGGCAGGGAGGGCTCATCTG
>NW_010336608.1:1783-4731 GCF_000700745.2 Antrostomus carolinensis
GAGTCACAGGATGCAGGGGGCAGCTCGTGCTGCCGGAGCCGGTGTCCCCGGGCTCTCTGTCAGCTCACATCGTGCTGAAGGGCGGCAGGGAAAGCGTTTTCCTGGGCAGATCCGAGCTGACAGCAGCTCATACCCCTCAGCTGGGGGTGGTGAGTGCTGGTGGCAAGGGGAAGGACACCCTGCCCAGGCATTCCTTGTCCCAGGAGGGTCCACACAAGCCCTGAGCCCACCTTGAACTGCCTTCCCCAGCTGTGGGGGCTGCTGGGCTGCTTCCCCAAACCCAGTGCCGAGGCCAGGCAGGCAGAGTTGGGCCAAGGCACCCAGACCCAGCTGTGTCCATCCGTGATCCATGTCACAAGCTCTTCAACAGCTCTGTGTACTGTGCAGACTGTTCTGTACCCAGACCCTCCCTGGGCTGCCCGGTGCCGTCCCAGCGCTCACCCTGGAGCTCCCGGTGCTGCCGTCCCCACTGGCTGGGCCGCACCGCGAGGGAATAACGGCTCCGTGTGAAGGGGATGATCCCGGTCTCCCCGAGGAGCCGCTGCGGTGTCTGTCTGAGCGCGTTTGCAGAGCAGGAAGGTTTGAGATGAGCAGGGAAATCGCTGTGACAGCCTGAGCATCGCTGGGTCTGCAGCGGAGGGGACGTGGGGACCTCACGGGAGCTGGGAGGGGATGGGGGGCGGCTGGGGGGGGTTTGTGTTGCAGGGGGTCCCAGCAGAACCCCCTGATTTTGGCAGCAGGTGAAGATGCTTCTGGGTGTTGGGGGGGAACCGACTCCCCTCAAACTGCTCCTCTGTCACAGCCTGTGGTGCCATCCCGGGTCGCGGTGTGTGGAGGCTGGTTTATCCTGACAGAAGTGCCAGGCTGTGGTGTTAAACCACAGGAGACCCCAGCAGGGTCCTGCACCCCTGAACGAAGCCTGGTGACCCTGGGCATCACCCCGGTAGTCACTGGCCTGGGCACTGTCCTTGGCCAGCAAAGAGAGGGTGACCACAGCCTGCAGCTGGGCTGGGGCAACCCTGTGGGCAGCCAAGTCCTGAAAACCCCCCGGAGCATCCCCTGGGGAAGCAGGGCCCTGGCATGGGGAGCAGTGGAGGGAGGGGAGCTGGCAGATATGTGTGTGATCCTGCTCCATGATCCTGCTCCGTGATCCTCTCCCTGTGCCCCTGCACCCATCCAGCTGCAGGGAGTGCTTCCTCCTGCCTTCCCCCTGCTGCTCTCTGCTGTCAGAGCTCTTCAGCTGTTAATTACCAGCAAAATGGGTGCCAATCTAATTTTTTTTTTTTTTTCAATTTCATGTTATGCATGGAATCCTTTAATTGTCTTTAATAAACAGGATGATGCTCAGAGGCGCTTTGTCTGTGATAAAATCCAGTGCATTGCTTTAAACAATATGCAAATGTGCAGGATTATAGTCTAATTTGGGACTAATGGGGGTGCAGCGGCTGAGCCGGGGCAGATGTGGTGGGAAGGTGCTCGGCTCCTCCAGCCCTTGCCAGTAGCCCTGGCTGTGACCAGCCTTGGCAGATGCCACAGAGGCAAAGTTGGGTTTCCTGCTCTCTTTTTGTGTTTTGCTGCTCTCTTGCTTTTGGGACTTTTTTGGTTAAATTTGGCAGGGAAAGGAAAAGGTCCGGCTGGCCCAGAGCAGCGTTTGCCTGCATCTCCCAGGGCATCCAGCTCTCCTGAGCTTCCCCACAGCAGGTCCCTGTGTGCCAGAGGGTCTTTAACATCCAGCTGTGCCAGAAGCTGCATCTACCCACCTGCTGATCGATGCCCTCGTGGCCAAACACCGGTGGGTTCATATTTTAAGCTTCTGTAAATGTAGTGAAGGACAAGTGTACAGAGTCCTCCTGCTCGCTGGGCTTTGGCTGCTCCCTTCAGCTGCGAGCAAAGATGATTAAAAATAGCTTTTCAGATCAGCTTGGAATGACCTGGAATCTCAGTGGGGGAAATCAAATGTTTTTTCATGTCTTAAAGATGTTTGCTGGGATCAGGTGTTGTTTGAAGAAGCGCAGGTGTTTAATTGTACATTTTCCTTCCCTCTGCTTATTCCCAGGCTTCTTTCTTCCCCTCTGGGGCCAAGGATGTCCCCTGAGGCTCTGGGGCTTTGCAGAGCAGGGGGGAGCAGCAGCCCTGTCCCAGCCCAGCTCCCAGGAAGGGGAGAGATTTACCCCCTATCACTGGGAACTGGCAGAAAAATCTCTGGTCCACTAAATGACCTTGTTATACCAAAAAAGCCATTTCACACAGTGAAAATGGCCCGTGGGTGCCGTGCGAGAGGTGCTGCGGGAGCCCAAACCCTCCTCTCACACGTTAGCCTTGTGCCAGCCCGTTAATCCAGAGAAAACTGCTCCCTTTTTCAGTCCTCAGAAAATACCCCATTAACTTGCTCTCCTTCTGAAAAGCCCAGCTATTCAGCTTATCATGGATTAATAACTGTATCATAATTAATCTCTGATTTTTTTTATTGAGTCGGTAACTTCAAATAAAAAAAAAAAATTGATTAGCTGTTAACTTTTGCTGGGAGGATTTTCTTGATGCAGTGCCCTCCCCAGCGGGCACAGCCCCTCCCCTCTGCACCCGGATTTGTGGCCAGAGGCTTCAGGGGTTTTTTTTTTTTTTTTTTTTTTTTTTTTTTTTATTTTTTTTCCTGACACACTTATTCTAAAAAGAGCCTTAAAATTTAAACTCTCGGCCAAAAAATGACGCAGAGAAAATACTGGGCTTTGCTTGTGCAAGTGCAGCTCTGCACTGGCTGTTGTGGGATGCTGAGAGTGAGGGGAAGGTCAGGGGGCTGGGGCGGATGCTCCAGCTGCATCTATGGGAGGGGGTGCCTTAAAAAAAATAAAAATAATAATAAAAAAGCAATAATAAACTGAGATAATATCCCCCAAGTATAACCTTGGGGTGGGCTGGCAGCCCAGTGCCCAGGCCGTGGGGGAGGGAAG
>NW_010336608.1:4744-8400 GCF_000700745.2 Antrostomus carolinensis
GCTGTCACCAGGGATTAGAGGTGTGGGATAAAGCAGGTGGCACCGGGCTGTGCGTGCGAGGGCTGCGCGGCCGCCCTGTGCCCAGGCACCGTCCCAAAGAGCATCAGGGCTGAACGGATCGGGGGGACCGGGGTGACAGTGACGGGGAGGGGACTTGTCTGGGGAGTTGGTTGAAGAATGAGGCTGGGACTGCAGATCATCCCTCCAGCCCCAGGCCCCTCTCGGTCCCCGCTGTACCTCGGCTGCTTCTCCACACGCGTGTGCACACACGTGTGCTGCTCACCCCGAGAGCGGGGGGGGTGAGCGTGGAAAGAAAAGCACATGGGGAGGGGAGGGAGGGAGGGAGGACTGAGCCGGATGAGCGCGAGCGGAGGTTTGTGGGTAGTGTAAAGCTGTCACTGTGATTTAGGGTCGGCTGCTTAAACTGTTTTATGTTCACAGACAGTAAGTCGTAAGCAATATAAAATTTTCTATGAAGAGATGATCTTCCCTCGTCGTGCTTTCCGCCGGCTTTCCCGGAGCCATCTCTCCTTTTTATAACCCCGCGGTGTCGCCGCACGGTTTGCACAGGGAGAGAAAACCGGATTCTGGCCAAACCAACCCATTCTGTGACTCTCTGGTTACTGTGCTGTCAGCTGCTCACCAGTGAGTAAGGCTGGGTGGGTTGGCCATGAGTGGCCCATGGCCAGTGTGCCACACTCCTGTGTGGCCATATTTTCCCCCAGCACAGGGACCAGTGGCCTTTCCCCTGCGGCCACCTCTCTGCTTGCAGCGTGGTCCTGGTCTGTGGGCACAGGGCTGTGTCTCGTCACCTTCAATCAGGTTTCCTTCTCTTTTCTTGCCTCTGAATTGTTGCTGCTTTTTGCAAACTCCCAGACAACGCTGCTCCCGTTCACCTTTGGTATTTTCTGCAGCCATAGATCTATGAGGAATAGTTTCATTTATTTTACCGTTGCCGTGTCAGTGGGAGCGTCCTGGCGTGGTCTGTGCAGTGGCACTGGAGCGTGTGCCCGTCCCCACGGTGCTGCCGCGCAGCTGGACGGGCTCCTCAGCAGTGGCACGTCCCTGGGAGCTCCCCAGGGGACATGGAACTGAATGGGGACCTTTGGGGTGAGACCTGAGCCACAGGGGACATGGAGCTGAATGGGAACCTTTGGGGTGAGACCTGAGCCAGTGTCACCCCAGCTAATTCAGCATCAGGAAGGTTTGGGGTGGCTGGTTATCATACCAGCCCCCAGCTGAGCCAAAATGGGGGCTCAGGAGCCCTGTGACACCCCTGGAAATCTGCTTGGGGCCGGGGGGAACAGGCATGGTGAGCGCTTGTCACCCTCCAGGCAGGAGGATGAGGAGGGAGGAGGAAGGCAGCTGCCCCGGGTGCTGTGTGGGGCAGCCCTTGGCCATGGGAAGGGATAACAACACCGGGCCATGTCGGATGCTGCATGGCAGGAGCTGCCGAGGCTCAGCCTCCGGCACTGGCCGTGCCAGGCGGGCAGGGGCTGGAGACCCGGCGATGGGGGCAGATGTGGGAGGGTCACGGCAAGGGCTGGGTTTCCATGGGGCTCCCAGTTCAAACCGCTCGTCTCACAAAACCTCTTCCAGGCTGTTGGCTGCTGTTGATGCCGGTTGTGGGAGGTCAGGGGCCGGGTGGGCTCCAGGTGTCCTTCCTGGCAGCACTTGGTTGTCTCATGGTTTCAAATGAGGCGGCGGGTTTGGGATCTGTGTGTGTGCCCGGGCTCGGCGGCGTGCCAAGGGCTTCTGTGGCTGGAGTGTGGCTGCAGGTGAAATCTGCTGCCCTGTTTCTTCCAGGAGGGGCCTCTGCAATTAGATGGAAAAGGTTACACTCTCTCTGAAACTATTTACAGGTGTAACTCCCAACCCTTTTCCTGATAATTAAATATTTTGTAGGTCATCCAGTTTCTCCACCCTATTTGCAGGCCTGGCCTGGATGCCTTTGTAATTAGACATCTCCCCGTGAAAGATGATTAATGGGGGAGGCAGCAGCTGCAAGCGCAGCCCCGGGTCTGCTCCCGCAGCGGGTCCCATGTTCCAGCCGTTGCTTGTCCTTGGGGCTCCAGCCCTGGGCATGCCAGAGCCCTGTCCCCTCCGAGGGTGACGATGGATGGAGCAGCCCCTATTTAATGTCCCCAAATCTGGGGACACAGTGGCTGTCATCCGCAGTGACACCCCGGCAGCAGTTGTTCTGGTCTTGTTGTTAATGGGTGAGAATTTTGAGACGACATGTTACAGCAATTTTAAGCTGCTTTTTTTGAGGTGGTTCCTTACCAAAATGAGGGGAAATAAGGTTTTCATTCCTTGCCCTGCAACAAAAAGGCCCTTAATGGTGTAGTTGCCATCACGGTTTGACGCTGAGACTCGGCACAGGAGCTGGGATTGATGAAAGGGCAATATTGTTCTCTGCTCCTGGAACGGGGGAGATTAAAGTGGCACAGAGAAGAAAAGCCGAGGCGCTTGGTTGTTATTGTGGTTCTTAGCAACACGATGAGACTCGACCTTCCCTTCGTGGGGAAAATTGAGGTTAAACCCCAGACCCCCCCTGGGGACAGCCAGGACCACAGGTCCCCTCCCCACAGACAAAGGCATTGGGAGCTCCCTGGGTTTCCTTTGCTCTTTTTAGATGTGTAAAAGCAGAAATCTTCAGGAAGAATCAGTGAAGAATTCAGGATGCCCTGATCTGGTCGGGGTGGGCACCTGCCCGCGGTTTGACGGAGTCCCTGTTTATCAGGGGGGTCGTGGGGGGAACACGAGCCACAAACGCCATCCTCTTTGTGTGGGAACCCCCCAGGGGCAGGATTCAGCCCTTAAAATGTGTTATCTTAATCCTGAGCAAACTCGGGAGCAGGAAAGGTCAGCGCCTGCCTTCCTGGCCTGGCGGGGATGAAACGCTGCTCCGCGCCGGAGCCTTCTGCCTCTGACGGGACTCAGGTTACAGAGGAGAGGAAAACTGATATGTGTCCTCCAGGTGTATCGGTCTTGATCCTATCTGGCATCTTTCACCCCCAAATTATACCCTAAATCCTCAGTGAACAAAGTCAGCCCAACAGGCTCTGGAAGGCTCAGCAGACTGAGGCAGCGGGGGCTTCCTGCTGGTTTTTTGTCCTTCTGTCTCCCTTCTAGTTTATTGATGTGCTCATTGCCCAGTTCTGGCCACTATTTGCCATGCTGAGGTTGGGGAGAGCCTGTCTTGGTTGTGTCTCAGCTAGTGAGAGACACTGTCCTTGGTAGGCTTCAGAGTAATCACCCTGTTGTGGTTCCTGGAGTCTGTCCTCACAAAGAGCCCAGGGAATCAGTGGCATTAGGGACAGCTCGTGCCCAAACTGAGCCAGATGGGTCTCAGCTGGACCCATTCTGCTTCCTGAGCACCCTCCCAGCCCCCCCCCGTTGCCCGGACCCCCCCCCCCCCCCCCCCCCCCCTTTATTTCAGAGCTGTTGCTGCCTGGGCTGCAGGCACAGCTTGAGCAGACTTGCCCGAGCAAGCCCAGCTCTGCGGTGGGTGTAGGTGAACACTCCCTGACTGCACCCTCGGGATCTGCCTCTCCCAGGACACATGTGATGAGCTGCAGGCTGAGGACTGCTGGGGGCTCTTTGCTGAGAAACCTCTGGTCTCATCACTGCTGGCTCCCAACGCTCTGGTCAGG
>NW_010336609.1:0-41508 GCF_000700745.2 Antrostomus carolinensis
GTCCCTCCCACTGTAAGTAAAGATAAGGTTCGTGGCCAACTGAGGAAGCTGAACATACACAGGTCCATGGGACCTGGGGAGCTGCATCCTAGAGTCCTGAGGGAATTGGCTGATGTAGTTGACAAGTCCCTCTCCGTGATATTTGAAAAGTCATGGCAGTCAGGGGAAGTCCCTGGCGTCTGGAAGAAAGGAAACATTACACCCATTTTTAAAAAGAGTGGAAAGGAGGAACCCTGGGAACTATCGACCTGTCAGCCTTGCCTGTGTGCCTGGAAGGATCATGGAACAGATCCTCCTAGAATCTATGCTGAAGCACATAGAGGACAGAGAGGTAATTCAAGACAGCCAACATGGCTTTACTAGGGGCAGGTCCTGCCTGACCAACCCAGTGGTTTTCTACAATGGAGTAACTGAATCAGTAGACAAGGGAAGAGCTATGGATGTCGTCTATCTGGATTTCTGCAAGGCCTTTGACACAGTCTCCCACAACGTCCTTCTCTCTAAGTTGGAGAGATATGGATTTGATAGGTGGACTGTTCAGTGGATAAGAAATTGACTGGATGGTTTCATCCAGAGGGTAGTGGTCAATGGTTCACTGTCCAGATAAAAGATAGTGGCAAGTGGTGTCCTTCAAGGGTCTGGGACCAGTGCTCTTTAATATCTTCATTAATGATATTGACAGTGGGATTGAGTGGACCCTCAGCAAGTTCACTGATGCTACCAAGCTGGGTGGTGCAGTCAACATGCCAGAGGGACAGGATGCCATCCAGAGGGACCTGGACAGGCTGGAGAAGTGGGCCCAGGTGAACCTCATGAGGTTCAACGAGGCCAAGTGCAGTATTCTGCACCTGGGTCAGGACAGCCTTCATAATCGATACAGGCTAGGAGATGATGTGCTAGAAAGCAGCTCTGAAGAAAAGGACTTGGGGGTAGCAGTGGATGAAAAGCTGGACTTGAGCCACCAATGTGCATCTGCAGCCCAGAAGGCCAACCGCATCCTGGGCTCCATCAAATGAAGAGTGGCCAGCAGATTGAGACAGGTGATTCTGCTCCTCTACTCTGTTCTGGTGAGACCTCACCTGGAATACGGCGTCCAGTTTTGGAGCCCTCAACACAAGAAGGACGTGTACCTGTTGGAGTGTGTCCAGAGGAGGCCACAAAAAAGATCAAAGGGCTGGAGTACCTCTCCTAAGATGACAGGCTGAGAGAGTTGGGGTTGTTCAGCCTGGAGAAGATAAGGCTCTGAGGGGACCTTATAGCGGCCTCCCAGTACCTGAAAGGTGCCTCTAAGAAAGCTGGGGAAGAACTCTTCACAAGGGCAGGGAGCAATAGGATGAGGGGAAATGGTTTTAAACTAGAAAAGGGCAGATTTAGGTTGGATATCAGGAAAAAGTTCTTCAATATGAGGGTGGTGGATCATTGGAACAGGTTGCCCAGAGAGGTCATGGAGGCCCCATCCCTGGAGGTATTCAAGGTCAGGTTTGGTGGTGCTCTGAGCAACCTGCTCTAGTAAAGATGTCCCTGCTCACTGCAGGGGGCTAGATGACCTTTGAGGGTCCCTTCCAACCCAATACATTCTATGATTCTACAATTAATACTGTTTCTTTCCTATCTGGATTTTTTGGATGTTTGCTATCTGGACTATATTGACTATTTGTTAAGGGATGAGCCCCCTACTCAGGGGAAAGTAGGAGATCTTAACTCTTACCTATTATATTTTATGTTCTCATAACCATCGCATGTTCTGCCTTTTGCACAGCTGGTAGACAAAACAATTTATAAGAGGAAGCTGAAGATAAGTAGAGAGGATGTAGTGGATATAAGCACAAGTTTAATATTGAATGGGATGCCAGAGAGACTGAGAAATGAGTGACGGTCACTACACATGTGTAGGGAGGAACTGAGTGCCATTCTCCCAATGTGCTGTGGTGTTTGAATTAAAATTGTTGCTTCTGTTTGAATTAAAAATTACTAGTTTTAATTGAAGGGCAGGGGAAGCAGCAGGTGGAAGTATTTAGGTCAATTTCACTGAACAGATATTGAAGAATCTGTCATCTTACACAAACATGGATTTCTGTCTTCAGCAGTTAGAAGCTTCACTAGCAACAGCAGTAAACAACATATCAAATGAAGAACAAAAGGATGACTTTCTATTTCCCTCATTATGTCTGTGTTATTACTCTAGCCATAGCCACACACACACACACACACACACACACACACAAAGATAATTGAAATAGTGGTATGAAATCTTTGCTGATAAATTCTGCAGAGAATGCTAAGACTGGTAGCATACTAGAACCACTGTTAAAATACAATCTCCAGTTCTACTATCTTCATTTCAAGAAGGGTATGAATATATAAAATAAAATTTATGTAAGAGTTGATCTTTCCAGTGATGACTATACTTTATTTTTGGGGATAAATTCTACCCAATGGGCAGCAATGTGGGGTGGCTGTTGTCTTAAGTCTGAGCTACTAATCTCTGACCTTTGAATGCTCCTGCATAGGCCCATCTTCCCTGAAACCTGGAGAGAAGAGGAAACTGCATTGCCCTCAATCTGCCCAGAACTCTAGCAGCTCTGCATTAAGGTAATGGCTAATATCAAAATCAGCTTGGCCTGTCTTGCCTTAGCTCCATGGAACCATGAAGCAGATAACTGCAATGGATTTGCCTAAACAGCTATATTTTCCTGACAGGTTGCCAAAACATCTCTATTGCTCTTTCAGAAGTCTCTGTAGATCAATAAAACCACTTACTAATTTGATGCCTTCACATATTATCTCTGGAATTGGCAGAGAAAAGAGCCTGAACTTGTGCCACCACATTCAGCTCAGTATTGTTATCACTCAATATCTTTATCCAAATATTTATAATGGATGGGGGTACTGAAGAAACTCTCAGAAAGAAATCTGACATGATGTTGTAGAAGTTACAGGGGACTCATCATTTGATTCCCAGAGGAGGACCAATAAGAAATCTCTTGTTAACTTGCACTAATTTGTCACCTTATTGTGTAGAGAGACTAGAATTTCACACCCAAAAGAATACTGATTGGTATAGACTCAGACTCACAGATAATGCAAACAGCTGTTGACTAACGTGGGTAAGACTTGCTTAGCCATGATATTTAAGTTTGAAAAGCATGTGGCTACTGTCATGGAATCATAGAGTAATTTAGATTGGAAGGGACCTCTGAAGTTCAGCTAACCTAAATCAAGGCAGATATACCTCCAATGGTAGATTCAAGTTTGGAGCTAGATCAGGCTGGTCAGTGTCTTGTCCAGTCAAGTTCTGAATTTCTCCAAGGACAGAGATGCCACCATCTCTTGTTGATTTGTTCCAAAGTTTATCCACCCGCACTTCAGATTTTTTTCCTAATGTCTAATCAGTTTTCCATGTTGGAACTTGTGCCTATTGACTCCTATCTCTATAACTGTGTACATCTGAGTTTGGCTCTCACTTCCCTACAACCACCCATAGGGTAGTTAAAAGTCAAAAGTAAGATCCACACTTTCACCTCTTCTTCTTAAGACTGAACAAATGAATATCTTTCAGCTTTTCCTTTGCATGTTATATGCTCCAACATTGTGATGGCTTTCCACTGGACTTTCTCCAATATATCTCTTGTTTTGTGGAATACAAAACCAGACAATAATCCAGTTGCATTAATTTGCAACGGACATGGAATTTGATTCTTAAACATTTATGTCTACCACTTGGTACAAAAGCACTGGACAGCTGCAGCTGAATTAGTAAAACCTGAGATAAACTGGGTTGGTATGTGCACGTTTAAAGCAAAGCTTAGCCTACCTTGTTGCCAGATTGAGGATGGAGTATGAATTTTCCTTCTGTTCAAAGTATCAGAAATATTGGACTTTTTGCCTTCCAGTGTAGATTGATCAAACAAATTGCTAGGAACTGCTTATGTGCTTCTTAGGAGCATAGACCTTTAAGATACTGGTGGAGTCTTTTTTTATTGTATAGTTTTCACTTCCAGAATCAAAATCTTCTGTTTGTTACGTGGGCAGGGAAAGCATAATGGATGCTCTTTTCAACCTTCCTAGATTTAGCAGGCAATATGTTACTGACACTGATTCCTGAAGTGTTTATTCAACATACCAGCTAGTTCTTTCTCATCCAAAGTTCATCTCTTCTCCCCATCCATTTCCATTCTCTTTTCCTGAAATATTTCCTGTTCAATGTTTCTTTTGTACCACCTGCTTCCAAACAATCAACCTGACCTTTTAGCTGTACTATTTCTGGTTCTTTTAATCTCTCATTTCAGGCTATCCTCCTCTTGCTAGAAATTAATGATACTTAAGGATACGAAAAGGGAAGGTTTGTTACACTGTTATTTGGTTAGTTACCATAACCTGTGGCATTTTCTTACCTTTATCTTGCTTCTGTGATGAGATACTGTGATAAGTGAATTGGCTAATGGGATTACTGATACCCCATTCTTAATTTCCTGTTATGTTTCTGTATCATTCTTGGTGTTGGTGAAATGCAAGCTGGGTAATTACTTTTTTTATAACACTACTAAAAAGTAGTAATAACTATGAATTTGTGAATTCAGCAACTGTCAAGTTACTAAAACTGAAAAGAGGTATCCAAACCCAGGAATAACTAAAGAATCCATCGGATTTGTTCAGATACAAGAAGAAAGAAGAAAGGAGAGATGGCAGAAAATCAAATAGTTCTTCCTTCCACACCATTATAAACATGTGAGAGCCAAGTCAGTTACCATGCACATAAGTTTTGGCTTGTACAGCCAGTCATTGTATGGGCTTTCACTGCCCAAACTTAGCAGAGAGTACATTAAGCTACTGTTAAACAGGAAAAAGGAAGAAGGCTGGCAAACCACAGAGAAGGCTCACTGGAGTGAGACCTGCCCAAAACATGGTGAATCTACCTGCCAGGATAGCAATATGCTTGCTGAATTAGGTCTTGGTAACTACAAGATATCTGCTCAGTTCTCCAAGGTATCTCCAAAGCAACTCCAAAGCAGAAGGGGACCAATAGCTGGAATGGATGTTACTGATCAACAGATGATACAGGGCTATCACAAAAGCAGGAGAAAACTCTTAATTACTGGTGGTCAGCTGCTAACTATTTCTATACAGGAAAGTGATAAATGGAAATAGAATAATGGAGACCTGCACCACCACTAAGGAGACAATGCTGCTATGAATTGTATTGCTGATCCTCAGGAATTCACTGGTAGCTTTACATGCATAGTGTTTCCTAACCGGAGGGATCCAATATTCCTTTGTTTTTGCTGTTCTCTGATTTAAGTATTAAACTTCTTAAACAGAAAGGTATATCCTTCCACTGTATTCCAAGATCCCTTCTCATGAAGTTCACGTATTTCCATGCAGTTTTACTTGGAGGAATTCACAGTTCCAGATACCAGAATTGTCAAAAACTCCCACCTGTTCACTGCTATTAACTCGTCAGATATACATAGTCTTCTTAAAGAAACTACCTTGCTTCAGCAGCTGAATTGGTCTTTGGGCAAATCTAGAATGAAGAAGCTGCAACAGCTGGGTATCACCATTCTTCTTTCAACCCTGCAATAGTGTAGTAAGGTTACTTTAGTTCTTAAGCAATACTAAATAATTGGTCAGACTTTTAAATTTGCACTGTGGTGAATTCAAGTACTTTTGTATGTTTCTGATGTAAAATAAGCACTAGGGATGTGTTTATGCCAGGTGTGATTTTGTCCAAAATTGTTGCCCCTACAATGGAAATAAAGTGTTCGTCTTTGAAGTATTTCTAATTCTGGACCAAGGCACATCATCTGCTGTCCCACTTAAACAACATAATTTTGAATAGTAAAGATCAGATTAATTCTAAAACAAAAAATTTAAAATATGCATTTTGCTGCATATTATTACTGTTTAAAATTCTCACATAGCTTTTCCAGTCTTTCCTTCTTCTCCAATATGCAAGAACAAAGACTCTTACCCCTTTCCTAACAAACATTTCCTGCCATAGTGCTACAGAGATATGCCTGAGACCACCCCTGGAAGACCCAAGCACACAGGACAATTTTTTAATTTTTTATTTTTTTATTTTTTCCCCAAAACCATTAAGGTCTGTCACTCTGCCATATGCAAAAACTAGAACAGTTAGTGAACAAGCACCTAACTGAGACCTGTGGCTAGCTTGAGAGTTCAGGACATTAAAAAGATAGTCATTACATTATTTTCTAGAATTATTTACAATTCATTTAATACCTCCATGTTGAAGCGTAGGAGTTTAACATCTGTTCTAGATATTTTATATCCTAAAACATAGTAAATGCTGCCATCTAATGGTACCTGACCATTGAACAAAAGCTGTGGGTTCATTCCAGCTCACACCGAACAGAAAAAATAGTTTCACATCAAAAAGCATCACTACACACCACAGGCAGAAAAGTAATCCAAGCTGACAGGAGGAAGTCTCAAGGAGCCCCACCAAGGCCCTCTGTATCCTGCTGCCCAGTGCTGACACTGAGTGCAAATTCCTGAGTTATCCCAAGAGGTTTGCAGACCTTCTTTGTCAACTTTTTTGTGAACAGAAGCTGGTTCTGGAAGTAATCAAGCTAGTTCAGACTGTACTGTATCTGAAACTCTTTAACTCTTACTTTTCATATGCTTTTATTTGTCCTAAAAATAGCTTAGATTTGACTATATCTGTCTTATTTTAATAGTATTTACAAGTGACAGTAAAAGTTGAATAATACACTTATTGTTCCTGCTATTCTTGACCCAAAACCACTATTTATTTTTTTGATTCACTGTAAAAAGTAAAACATTTTCAGTATTCTTGTGCTAATAAGTAGCTATTTTGGGGAAATCATATTACTGTTGTTCTACCCCTCTAATAACACCTTATGTCTTGTAATAAGCTGAAACTAAAGATACTACTCACAAAACAGACAAAAAAGTGTCAAGTATCTGAACTCTTTATTGAAGAATCTAAAATAGTCCTATTTCATTAGTAGTTCTGAGGCCACCATGACACTTCACCTGACAAACTGAACTGCAAAAAATCAGTAAAAGTAATATTAATACATATTGTTCATACATTACTTTTTTTTTCATAACCAATTAAATAAATATTTCCTCTAACTTTAATAAATGTTGTCTCATAAGATAAACCATGAACTCCTTTTCAGATTGCTAAGTAATACTTCCTATGACATTTGGATTAAGTATAATAATGCAATTTTATGTACAATAATTCTTAAGATTTTTCTGAAAACAATATTTCTTACGTAAAATCCTTTGATTTTAGTAACTATTACTATCACGATTTCCATACAGAGTGATATAAAGAACAAATTACGTACAACTTCAAGCACAGACACCTGAGGATGATAAGTTAAATCCATTTAGGTGCACGTGTAAAGACACCTCAAAAATTCTTAAGCACAAACAAATCCATCCAAATGTAATAGGAGAAAATTGGTCCCAAACAACATAGAAATTAGTGGCTGATTATACTGAAGTGCCTCCAGTAAGCTCTTTTACTGAAAATGTAGTCATTTTTAATTTTTGCTACAACAACCAATTTTTCAAGCCAGGCTTTATCTCTAAAGAGACATACATTGTTCTACAGCTTGTGTGCTTATAAATCATATAACAGTTACAACTGCTGTTTTACAGATTTCTTCTGTAGACACAGAAATATGAAGTAATGCAAAAAATGACAGGTGTGAAAATTAAATCACCTACTGCAGTCACTGAGGAAAAAATTCCATGGTTTGATTTTCCTCTAATATTTATGACGGAGTTGCTCAAATCTTAATTGTTTTAAGGAGCATTTGCAAAACTGAACAATCACAGTACTTAAAGGCTGCCATTATTATTCTAAATATAGAGTATTATGCTCTGGGATCAAAATATTTTCTCCACCTGAAAATAACTGATATCAGTTTAATTAAAAATGCTGCAGTCTGAAGCAACCTTATGTGTCCACATTATCGCTAACTGTTTGTTCAGTACCATCATAAAACAAAGGGAGGGATATGGAAGATGTAGTCCATGATTTATCTAGCTTCCCACTATTATTTTCATTAAGCATTGATGCAATAAGACTTTCCTTCTCATGTGTGTCTTCCTCAAAGACAGCACTGTTGTAACGTTTATGATGGTATAAGAAAGATTTATTTTTAAAAGAACGCTGCACCAAATACCTCCTGAAGGCCCTTTGGATAATAAGAGCCGATACCTCCTCTTGTTTTCTTTTAAGGGTAGTAGTAATTGGTTTGTAAGAAACTTTAGATTGATTGGCAGCCATAAATTTTTCTTCCATGTGTAATTCAAGGTCATCCAAAGCCCCATATTCTCCCAAGACCCTTTTAGTGAAAGCAAGCAAGATATCCAAGCAGTGGATCTTATCTCCACTAACTATAGGGAGGTCCATGGATATGAGCTGAATTTTATTAGGCTTTGGAATACGTAAGGGTTCTGTCAGAGTATCTGCAAAGTCTGAAAGAGCAGAATATTCAATAAACTGTGTTGCCTGAGGATCAAATTTTCCCCAGGTTTCATAAAACATATCAAAGTCATCCTCACAAAGAGGATCTGTGCTTTCTTCAGTGGCAACATTGAAGTTCTCTAAAATGACAGCTATGTACATATTTACAACAATGAGAAATGAGATAATGACATAGCTTACAAAAAATAAAATACCAACCTTCTTATTTGTGCAATTTTTTTTCTGTTCATCTGTTAAATTTAAGTTGGGAGCACATGAATCAGATCCTTTTAACAGAGGGACCAAAAGACCATCCCAGCCAGCTGATGTTGTAATTTGAAAGAGACAGAGAATGCTACTATCAAAGGTTTGAAAGTTGAAAAGGTTATCAATCCCACCTTCCCAGCCAAGACAGGCAAAGTTTGTCATGCCCACAATGGCATAAATGAACATAACCAGAAAAAGCAAAAGGCCAATGTTGAACAGTGCAGGAAGAGACATCAGTAATGCAAAAAGAAGAGTTCGAATTCCTGTAGCTTTTCGAATTAATCTCAGGATTCGGCCAATTCGTGCCAAACGAAAAACTCTCAAAAGTGTAGGAGAGAACAAATTTTTAAAGCCTTCTGAAAGTCCAATACCTTTGAAATGAAAAATAAAAAAAGCTGTATCAGTGAAAATCCCTATGTCCATTTTGTTATATTCTATGTATCAGGTGTTAAAAGTAACATTGATTGCATTACATCACTTTCAACAAAAACATTATAATCAATACTGCAATTGCTTACAAAAGAGCTTAAGAAAGACAAATTGTAATACCTTTAAATATTAAAGAGGTATTAAGATTATTATGTATGGTTTGGAAACTGTATTCTCCCAGATTTCTCTAATTCAGGGGATGAAATTATGCACTGCTCAAGTACTTAAAAAATCCTTTTGAATCCATTCATCCCCTGTGCTGGAAGCTATGGGGCTTGCCTCCTAGCTGCTGTCTGATTGCTGCTTCTTCCACAGGCCTAAGCCACGTGCTAAATGTGAGACTTTCATTAATGGTTGGTACTCAAATGAGATCAGAGACGAAAATAAAGGAAAACTGTCTTTCAGTATTTGTCCTCCCTCACACCTCATTCTATGATCCTGATACCAAATTAATGAGTACTTTCAGCAATACAGTAGTAATATAAATTATCACAAACAGAAGACGTAAAAAGTTAGCATTTTTCTGGGTTGCATGGGATAGATAGATAGATAGATAGAGAGATAGAGAGATAGATAGATAGATAGCAAAAGGGTACTGTGTTTAGGGTTGAAGGAGAGAACTCCAATCAGCTTTTATTTCCCACCCTTTATTCTATGATATAATCTGAGCCTGAGTAGGAAGTACAGGTGAAATAAACTTTACAAGAAACTAAAGCTATATATGATCCTTTGTAGAGTAAATGATAAGTATCTAGTTTTATTTGAAAAGCAAAACAAAACCAAGCCAATTTTAATAAGACTTTTCACAGTCACAAATAGTTTCCCAGATTTAGAATGCTGCTGAGCTTTCTAAATCAGCTCTCAGGATCCACCTTCTTAAAAAAAAAGTCCTGGAAAATAAAATAAATCTTTCTAATTTTTCACACAAACGTATTTTTAACCTGAATTTACCTTTACTATGAAAACAAAAGTTAATGTGATTACATGTAAATCAAAAGCATAAAAACATTGAGAACAGTTTAAGTACAATTAGAAAAGCTGTTATTGTATTAAACTCCTATTCCGTTGATTACTCAATAAAACTCATACTTTAAAAAAATTGAAAAGTATCCATTTACCATTTAGTTCTCTGCAAAAATATAAGGGAAAACAAAAATATATCCTTTCTGAAGAAATCACTTAGCATATGTTTTGAAAAAGTACAATGGATCTGGAATTTGTTCATCAGATACATGTAAGTGGCAACTTCATACTGAAATTTGGTTCAGTATTGGTAAGACACATTACCTGATCTAATAACAATTGATACTTACTAACTAGTGAAAGGATCACAACAACTAAATCAAAAATGTTCCAGCCACTGATGAAGAAGTAATGTCTTAGGGCTAGTATTTTTATGACACATTCCCCAGTAAATACTGCCACAAAAAAAAAGTTGATTTTCTTAAGAACATCCTTGATGTCATTCTGGCTATTTTCTGCCATCATAACGACCATATTGAGACAGATGAAAGTCACAACGGTAATGTCAAATGCTTTGTGCGACACTAGATCGAATAGTAATTTTTGGATCACATTCTGTGGAGAGAACAAGAAGAACTGCTTAATGCTACTTCTGAGACCCAGGATACATTCAAACATTAATCAGTAATTCACACTCAGAAAGAGAATTTAAGAGAATATAAACTTAACAAAAAGCTACTTAGATGATTTCTTTAGACCTTCAAAAAAACCACTCAGCACTTGGCTAAGTATTTTCGGGTATCATGCAACCACATTTCCTTAGAAAAAGATGATGCAGCACAAAAACATTCAGAGTACATTGTGATTGCTCTTCTAATAGAAATAATTTTTAAAGCAGATATTTTTGGATAAGTAATTCTAATTAAAATGTCTGAAGCAAGAAAAACTCTGAACAGTTACTATGTGAAGCCAGGCCTGGAATGAAATTTAAGAAACTATAAGAAATAAAGCATGAGATTATTTAAAAGTAAGTAACAGCCATGGGGCATGTCCTGCTCACTATTCATTCTCATCTGCAATAATCCAATCTAGATCCAGAAGCAATATCATGCAACTTAAGTAATCAAGATCATGTTATGAATAGTAAATACTTAATATGAACCTTTATAAATAGATTGTACATTTGAACAGGTGATAAATAGGCTGTAAATTTCCTTAAATTAATAACCTCAAAGAAAGTCTGCATTAGATGGAATTAATAAGAAGAGAGGAAAATGCAAATACTACATTGAATGAGGAAGATGATGAGCTGTAATATGAAGTTTATTTCCAGATGCCTGGCTACCGAGTTTAAATATGGTCATCATCTTTATCTTTACCATCTTCTATAGTATTTTACTTAAGATGGTCTCACCGATGGTCTTGGGATGGGTTTTTGAGGTTTCTTGGATCCAAGTTTTTTTAGAGCATTATAGTACTTTTTCTGTTCCTCAGTCAAAAATAGATCTTTTCCACCTAAGTAAAAGGAAAGAATAGTGTTGTTCAGCTGAAGTTTAAGGAAACAACTAAATAAATACCAGAAAGTTTATTTTTAAAAAAATGTAATTTACAGCTGTCATGAGTGGGATCTAAGAGAGCACAGAGGCAAAATGTCTTCACTATTTCTCCTTTTCCCTTTTGTTCTTTGAAAAGTTGCACTGCAAAAAGCTGATCAGAGTTTGATCATGAAAGCCTAGTCTAGGCAATGTTCCCGAGTCAGTTTCCTCAACTGTGAGAGCCTTTCTGAAGTTTTGCAAATCTATTTCTTATTTTAAAGATGACATAAGACACATCAACAAGTAAACTTTCCGTTAATATTTTTGGGGAAGGTAGAAACAGTAGTATAATGTAGTATATTACTGGGCCAGCAAGAAGATGGAGGATTATGAATAAGCACTTTGGATCTATGGGGGGTTCCTGATAATGAATTTCTGGTATTCATCTTATTACCATCTAAGCCACCTGTTTTACTTTGCAATCACTTTGAGCTGAGTATTGAGGAGAAGCCATTCATCACAAAAGCATTGAATGATTAGCATTTTGTAAAACAAACGTAACAATGTTCAGTAGGGCATCTGCACTTTGAATCACTCTGGCAAGACCTCTGAAAATTCAACTGAACTTCACTATATAGAATCTCAATGAAAATCCTCAAGAGGCAGTAAAGAAACAGAAAGGGAAAAAACCCACACTCACACCATGTACCAACAAAAGAAAAAAAGTGTTATGTCCATATCAACTTCTAGTAGGTGTTCAGGCTCATAAACTACTTAACCAGTGCTGTTTCTGTCTTTTGGGATTATTGTAACTGGGACCTGTTATAAAAGAAAATTATTATAGTGAAGTTGGACTGTTGTACCTCAACCCCTACCTATCCTTTCTCTGTTCAGATGCAGAGAGCAGGAGAATTTCTTGTTGGCCTTGTTGCCATCTATCTCTACCAAGGGCAGTAATTCTTGGACAGTTATTGTATAAATCAGACTATGGAAATTATAAATGGCTCCTGAAAAGATTCTGTCTTCCAAATGCAAACCTTGAATTGCAAACCTCCTGTTGGGGTCTGCTTTTGGGGTGTTTTTTTTATTAAGCAAGGTGTTTATTTGTTTTAAGACTTCCAAGTGGATTAATTTGACTCAATTTCCCTTGATATTCTGGATCCTTTAAGCTCCTAAATGAATTAGGGAAATAACTCAGTTGACAAATACGTTTGGCACAAGGAAGCTGAAGTATACCAGGGAAGGCTGACTGTTGTTTTTCTATGGTTGTTGCATTTTCCATTCTAAGATTTTGCCTTCCATTTCTTAATGAATAAAAAAACCCCAGAGAATCGAACAACTATGAGGAGAAAAGTGGAAGCATTCATGGGCTTTAAGAAGTCTTTAAATTTCTAGATGGCTTCTTCTTGGGGCCATGGCTTGGATCTCAATGCCAAAATTTTTAAAAACTTAGTAAATTAATCTGTTGGGTTACTTTATTGACGACAGGATTTTTTAAATGCAGCTAGTTTTAGAAGAAGTTCTGATTAACAAGATCTTTTCAAGTTTCTTTAACAGAAAAGCAGTGGTTACTTCTCCCATGAGCATTAGTGTTTCTTGATTATACTTCTCATATTTGTTATGTGTTTGCTCTCAGCAAAAAGAGTTTTTCTGTTCTCCAAAGCAGAAGAATTCCACTCTCCTGTAGCAGTCTTTATAACTTCTTCTGGCTTCTGTTTTCTAAAACTACCCACTCCTGCCTCCTCGTTCTCCTACCTAGAACAAATTAAGGACTTGGCATGAAAATAGAATTTACAGGTAAATTATTAAAAGTTTTGAGGAAAAGCAGATTTCTATTTTTGAAATTTGGTATCTAAATATTATTTTTAATTTGTCCAGTTACCTGAAAATGATAGACATCTAGATGTCAAGCTAGCATTCACTTAATCAAATTTGAATTACAAGAGACCCTCAATTAGCTCATGTAGTACTTATCTTTTTCCTTTGTTGGTTAAAGTTGCTGATAACCACGCCAATGAAAAGGTTAAGCATGAAGAAAGATCCAAAAATAATGAAAATCACAAAATATGTATACATGGCTAAGAATGCTTCAAACTTTGGCTGTTCATCTATCTGTTAAAACAAAATCAAAACAGAAAAATTATATTAGTAAAAATCAGATAAACACCGCTTTATAATTTCCAATTTTTAACAACAAATATTTTTATTGTCAGGAGGAATAAATTATTTCTCCACATTTAAACCTTTATTTAGAGGTACAAGTAGAACAACTGTCTTGTTACTGTTTGTAAAGATAATTACAAAGACATATAGCCAAATTCAGCTCCAGCAAATTCTTAAGTAATAGATAAACAGTTCCAATCAGAAGTGATACTGTGAATGCCTAGATTAGTGAATCATCTCAGACTAAAGATAATAGTGAACTACTACCTCCTTGAATGCTACCCCAGACAAGAAGGGGTTTTAAAAATCCAGCTCACTATGATCAGCCCTACAGGGAATGATCTTTTTAATTAGCAGCTATTTCACTACATTCAAGAGTACAGTGCTTGAATGGATAAGGAAAATGCAAATTAAATTAGATATAGAACAGTTAAAATGCACTGTACTAGTGAGATAGTGAGAAACAACACATGGAAATGGGGAAGAAATAGTGAGTATGTCAAATATAGGGGAGAAAACCTCCAGAAATAACTTCTAAACATGCATGTCATTTTAATGCTACTGGACAAATTTAAAAAATAAGGAATTTTTTTTCTCTCCAAGGCCTTCTGAACTCTGTTTCCAAAACAGACTTGTCCAAAAGTTGCAACATCTTGCCCTCTGCTTTCTTGATATAGTAGCTTTTTGTGTGGTGTCACTCGATTTTGACCAGCTTTCTTTTGTCTAAATTCCAGACATTTGGTACTCCAAAGATTATTGTTTTACTGCGTAGTTTGAAGCTTTCATTCACTTGTATTTTTGACAATATTGCAAAAAAAAAAAAAAAAAAAAAGAAAAATGAATTGTATGGATAGAAAAGGAAAGAAGGGAAAAGAACTAAAATTTAATTTTCGTAACATACCTCACGTGAATCCACTGCTGCATACATAATATCCATCCAACCTTTAAACGTTGCCTGAAAAAAATGCATTATGAAGGTTGTTATCACTAAAATAAAAATAAATAAAAAATTAGGCAGAGCTAATATAAATATGTTAAGATTTGTGGAAAAGTAAGCAGTGTGCTATTTAAAATGTGCATCACTTCCAAAGACCTGCTTGGAAGTATGATTCACTGGAGACTGGTTAAGAGAAAAAAAAATAAATTATTTCCTGAAAATTAAAAAAAAAATGGCCATGAATCCTGTGAAATGTGTTTTAATATTAACTCTTGTTAACTTGAAATTTTTGTAAATTCTCTGCTTTTTGAAAAAGCTGTAAAATTTTCAGCCTAACTAGCAAATATATCCTAAAAGGATAAAAACAATTTCTAAGAAAACAGCAGAGGATTTCTTCCTGCAATTTTTAGTAACTCTGCAGAATTATAGAACACTTTGGAGTAGATACAGGGCAAAGAACTTCGTCTATAATAGATACAGGTGTAACAGTCACCTTTAAAAATGCTTTTCTCTCCTTTGTTGTGGTATTAGCAAGATCAATAAATTAGCATCTCAATACTGCATGACTTATATAATAAAAGAGAACTCTCTATTTTATATTTTCATATAAATAAACTGCATCATACTCTTTCTTTTTCATCCATTCTGAACTAACTTTTACTAAAGAAAATGAGAATAACTAAATCTGGTTACATGCAGAGTATTTCAAGCTTAGTATGTTAATGAAAATTAAAACAAAATTGAAAAGTCATGAAACACATGCTTAATTTTAACAGAAGTTTGCATATGCTGAAGTGTTCTTTAGGAGGAGCTGAGCAGCTTATAGATAAGAAAAACATTTATGGAAGCTTTAAAAAAATCCCCAGTTTCAGTGAGATAAATAGAAGCGTAGTGGTATTCCATGGTTGGGCTGCTCAACACAGTTTCAACACATTTCCTTGAAGAAAACAAATGTTTTTATTGAACTTACCACTTGGAGAAGAGCCAAATATCCCATCCCAACATTATCAAAGTTTACATCATTATTTGTCCATGTTCCATTATAGACAGTACAATCATCTTTTTTATCAATTAGACTGATATTTCCTTTCTTGAGTATACATTTTGAAAATTTTTTTCCAAGTAATTTTACTCCTACTATGTTAAATAGGAGCCAGAACACAATACAGACGAGCAAAACGTTCAAGATTGAGGGGATAGCTCCCACGAGTGCATTCACAACAACCTTAAATAAATAAAAGGAATTAAAAGAATGAATGAGTCACATTCAACAGAACACCTTCCTACAAAACAACTTATTTTTTCTTCTTCTGTATCTATTGCAGATTCGCACTTATATAAAAACTAGTATATGACAAATTTAAAGCCATCCTTCAGCCCATCATCAAGTTTGTCTTAACACATAATTCTGTCATATCTATCTTGTCTTTTTGAGGAAGGAATTAAAAGAGACAGCAACCATAATTATCCTTGGGTAAAACGATTACATAAAATAAGATTATGAGTCTGCAGTAGCTATGGGATTTAAAAATCAGGTATGGGTTGTATGATCTGTATTTACTGCAATATCAAAAATAACCTTCTCTTTTATCTTAGAGGAGTTTTGTGACAGAAGAACAGCGTGCTCTCCATAACAAAATGAACCTCACCTAGTAACCACAGTCAACTGACTGCACTTATACACAAAGGAGGGAATTTTGGCTTCCAGAAGACTGAGTTGTTTTGGTCAGCATTCTTCCTTCATTTAGACTTGCTAGAGGACAAGATGAATGCAAACCAATGATAAGCAGTAAGCCTCTTCCAGATATGGTACTAGTGAAAATGGGATTCCAGCTTTTGGTGTCTGTGCTGGTGACAAGCAGTGATAAGAACTCATATTCACAAACCCAACACATTGATGCCAACAGGCAGAACCATACTTGTTGAGAACTTGTGAACCATATTTGTGAATTTGAGAACTATTATCTATTTCCTTTCACCATTTTTCGCCACTCTGTTGTGGGGCATAGTGAAAATATCTCAAAAAATGTTTCATTGTTATCATTGTGAGAAAATTCTGAGCCTTTTATCCTGGCCTTGGGTCATATCCACATACTAGAAACTCACAGAATGAAGCACATTGGAAGGGACCTCTGAAGATCAGCTGTTCCAACATAGATCAAGTTGCTTGGCATTTTGACGAGTCAAGTTCAGAATTTGTCCAAGGGTGGAGATTCAACAACCTCTCTGGACAATCTATTGCAATGCTATACACCAACACTCTCATCTTTTTTCCAAGGTAGCTAATTGGAATCTCCCTCACAGCCAACTAGTTCTCTCTCATTTTCTCACTGTGAGCCCACCGGAAAACATTAGTTCCATTTCTTGCATAAGCACCCATTAAGTAGCTAAAGGCAACAATTAGACCTATCTAATTAGAATCGAATCAGATCTTTCCTTTAACCTTCTCTTCTCCAGACAGAACAAGCTCCATTCTCTCAGCCTCTCCTCTCCAGTCCCCTGACCATCTTGGTGGCACTTTACTGGACATTCCAGTACATCAATATCTTTCTTACACTGGAGAGCCTCAAACTAGACACAATACTCCAGATTCAGTCTCACAGGTGCCAAAAACAGAAGAGTGAACTACATCGGTGTTCTGGCCAAAGTTGTACTAAAACAGCCCGATATGTGGTAGATCCTTTTTGTTCTGATGACTCATGTTTAACATGCTGTCCACCCCAGGTCCTTTTCTGCAAAGCTGCTCATATCTCAGTGTGCCACCATCACGTGTGGTTATTCTGGCTCAGGTGCAAGCTGTTGCATTTGCTTTTGCTGAGCTTCCTGAGGTTTCTGCAGCCCATATCTCCAGTCTGTCAAGATTTCATTGCAGAGCAGCCTTGCCCCAGTGTATTAACTGCTCACCCTCAATTTTGTATCATCTGTGAATTTGCTGCATACAATTTCTACCACATTTTTCAGGTTGTTAATTAAGCTATTAAGCAGTATTTGTCCTAGGATTGATCTCTGACTCACTGGTAACCAGCTGCCAGTTGAACTTCATCCTGATGATCTCTACACATTGAACCTTGCAGTTCAGCAAATTTTCTGCCTAGCTTATAGTTCACCTATCCAAACCAGATGTAACCAATATCTGAGAACAGGGATAGCTCATCCCTCCCTCAGCCATCTCATCATAGAAGGCTTGATGTTTGAGGTTTAAGAGGCAAAAATTGCCCTTCCTGAACTCATGCTGGCTGTTTCTAATTGATTCCTTCTTGTGCTTCATGACTTCCAGGAGGATTTGCTCCATATCCAACCTGGGGCCTTAAGTTAGTGTCTCACCACATTCTGTGATCTAATACAGGTCAGATGATTTGCATTATATGATTTTTTACTTCTCCCCGTTGACTTTAGAGATTCACTCAGCACAGCTTTTAAAATTGAGTTAGAAGAACCACTTTCCTATTAAGACAATCCCGCCCTATTTAAATTTGAAAGGATTGTAATCTTTCAGATCCACCCTGGAGAATCTGAAATATGGCATGTGAGCCAGTCTAGATAACTGTCAAGATAACTGTCAAGATGACTTGATATAAACACAACAGTCTAAACAAGGGGAATTACGAAAAGGAATTATAAAAAAATTAAGAGTTTCCACTGAAGCAATCATTAATTAATCCACTTTTCCACATATCAATTTCTTGCCTCAAGCAATAAGAAAAAATTAAGAAACAACTGAGGTAACTACAGTTCTTATGCCATGGAGGCTGAAAAACTACAACTTTAACAGTACAGATTTCTTCCTTACATTAAAGTTTGTTTTCTGTAATAACCACGTATATAGCTTCTTTTCTATTGACAAATAAGTAAAAATAGTTCCTATTTTTTTTTCAAGCGTATTCATTTTTTTTCAGAAGAATTTGCCGAATACACTGGATGAAATTTTTCCATGTCTGGAAAACCAAATAATAGGTTTCAGAAAAGTATGTCAAAAAAGAATTCTTGTTCAATTTGTTCTGCGAATTGCACTGAAACTGGAAACATGGAAAAATGTTCCAGTGCTCACATTACTATATGTAATAATTCCTTGTGGTAGCATATTATAATTCAATTTCCTTACCTCATTTATATTAATAAATTTCTGTGAAAGTGTTAGGTATTATTTCAAAATAACAACCATAAGATATAAGTAGGCGATCTGAACCATCTTAATGCCATCACGTCCCAAAACAGAGATTCAAGTTGTAATTTTCACAAAAACTTCAAATGTAGCTATTACAAACTAAGCACAAGCATCCTCGGTATCCTTACCTTTATCCCTTCAAATCTTGACAAAGCTCGTAGAGGCCTCAATGCTCTGAGAGTCCTGAGAGATTTCAGGGCACTCCCAGAGGAACAAAGTGATGTGGCTTCCGAAACAGTGTTTAGTCCCCAGGAAACAAATGACAGCTGTGTTCATTGAATTGAAACTGAGATTATTAAATGGTATACAAAAATGTATTTTATTTGTGTCAGTAGACGATCATAGGCTGAATGTTATGGTGTCTTTGACTAGAAGGTCAAATGCAGAAAATACACATTCAAAGTTATCATAGTTTTACTTCACTGTTTCCTAACATTTTTCAAATAAAAATATTTAATTCTAATTCGAAACACTTTTTTTTTTTCTTCCTTTCTTTAGAAAAAAAAAAAAAATAGAATGCGAGTATAACAATCAAATTGGTAACTATGGTAATTTCATACACTACAAGGCCAGAAAAAAATTATTCAAATAAATTATCCCCATTTTCTGCATAGTTATTCTCAGAAGCGTACACAGTAATTCCTTATCATAACTTAGGATGGTGATGTGGAAACAAAAATTATTTTTAAAAATATACCCAGTCTTCATTTCAAATTTTCAGAAGAGGAAATGAACTGAAAATATTAGAAAACTGTTCCAATAATTAGGAGGTTTTTTCACTGTTCATTATTTGTCTCTTCCTTCCTATTTGAATTTGTCATCTTATTGTCCAGCCATTGCATATTTTCATGTTTTTCCTCTGTTTTGGACAGCACTGCTATTAATATTACAGAACTGTAATTGTTAAATTAATGCTATATATTCTTTGTAAATAGTCATAATATTAGAGTTTTCTGTTGAAATTTCCTAGTACTTCACAACCTTCAATGCTAACTATTCAGAGGCTATCAAACAGCTACCTTGACAGTACCAGAAGTCAGCTGTTTAGATGTGCTTATTTTGAAATACTTAACTTCAGTATCTTGCCAGTCTATTGTTGACAAGCAAAAACATTTCATTTTTATATGGCAAGATTATATAATTTAAATTTGTCTGAATTCAGAATAAATACGTATATGTTGAACACTGCACCTCTTACATCTCACTATTGATGATTTAGATGGGGCTCTGAGCAATCTGATCTAGTTGAAGATGTCCCTGCTCATTGCAGGGAGGTTGGAACTAGATGGTCTTTAAAGGTCCCTTTCAACCCAAATCATTCTATGATTCATCATTTCTCTTTATACCTATATAAATGATTGCTTGGAGTTATTTGGCTGCAAAACAAAACATATTTTCCCATGTCTTTAACACTCTGGTAAATCATGTTTCCACATTACTTTTCAACTCCCTTTGCCATCTAAATTTCTTCTCCTTTAAGGAAGCAACTCTTCTTTTTTTTTTTTTTTTTTTTCCTAAGTGCTGGATCTGCCAGCAGCTTCACATTTTTCTATGGTCTTAATTATTTTAGTTTTATTTCTGCTCATTAATTGCACTCTCCCTACACTCAGAAAGGTTTATATAACCAACATGGTCCTCAATGACAGTGATACCTAATAAAATTTTCTTAAGCAACTTCTGATTATTATCTACAATTTCAAATTAAATTTGTCCTGAAGTCTCTTTTGACTGAAATTTTTTTCAGCTTCTGGAAACTTTTACATTTGTAAATGTTTATTCATAATCAGATTTTACACGTAGTTCTCTATATAGAAAATATCTAAATTAAAAATGTAAGACAAGCTGAATATAATACTTACACATACAATGATGAAGTCAAGCCAACACCAGGCATTTGTGAAATAACTGTGCAAACCATAAGCTACCCATTTCAGAAGCATCTCCATAAAAAAGATGTAGGTAAATATTTTATCAGCATACTCGAGGAGCATCTTCACATTTTTTCTTTCCTTCAGGTGAATATCTTCAAATGCCTGGAATTTCAGAACTCAGCTTTAAAAGAGTTCATTAGTTTTATGGAAAATTATTTTAAAATTGAACAAGAATACACACTTGGGCTTATTATGACTATTCCATATTACATTTTGGGCAGCCACCACTTAGTTTTATACTTAGAAGTAAAAGCCTAAATTGTAAAATAAGTACAGTCTCATTTTCAGGTTGGTTGAAAAATCCTATACTTTCAGTTGTTTACGCCCAACACTTCTTCAAAAAATATCTGATGAGGGTCAGTTGTGGCTACCAAAACTCTTGACTTCCCAAATTATGAATTTTTCATAATAAAGCTTGAATTAAGCACATTAACCACTGTTTTTCAGACTTAGATCTCAAAAGGAGTTATCTTTAGTCAGCCTGTAGAGTTGTAATACAGATACGAAAAAACATGACAAACACCTTATCTGGAACTGTTTATTCATGGAGTTTCACATTTTTTCACCTAAACCCTGACATAGCTTTAATATCAGCGAAGGTTTAGAAAAATGTGTTCTTGATTGCTGTAATTTACATCATTGCTCACTTGTGTTTACTATATTTGCTGCCTTGCTAATTTATTTTAAGGTTTTGATAAATCCATTCCCAGTTCCTTCTAACATCAGCATTATTTCCTCACCAGGTCTCTAGCAATGTCTTTATTCTTCCTTTCATCCATTTCTCCCCTTCCTTATATCTCCATCTTAATTTCTCTTTTGCTGCCATGCCTAATGATTCACCCATCCAATTTCACCACTGTTACCTCCCCCTTAAAAATCCATGTCTGTCATTATTTTTACTTAATTTTTTTCTTAGACATATCAGAAGCCACCCTGTACCAAACCCTTTCCCATACC
The DNA here is from genome assembly GCF_000700745.2 of Antrostomus carolinensis. Lineage (NCBI taxonomy): Eukaryota > Metazoa > Chordata > Aves > Caprimulgiformes > Caprimulgidae > Antrostomus > Antrostomus carolinensis. The sequence continues at coordinate 21,821 of NW_010336609.1, forward strand.
TTACAATTGCTAAATATAAATTACTCATCTCCTCTTGTATCCTTCTCTTTTACACTTACTCAAGAGCCCAGCGTGTCTCTAGAGCACATCAGAGGATTTAAAAACTTCCCTTTCTCTTATCCTCATTCAAATCTGTGAAACTATCACAGGGACATTTTTCTATGCATTCTTTCTACAATCACCAACACATTTCCTTTACTTTCAAGCAATGGACATGCCCGATGGTATGGTATCCCTTCTTCTTCAGGAAATTCCATATCAGCAAACAATTTTATATAAAAATAGAAAATGGACAAGTCCCTTTTTGCAAGAGGACAACAGTACCTTGTAAATGTGAAAGTCTGCAACACCACAATACATCTTTGATGAAAAGAAATCATATTGTTTTGTTATCTTGTGTTTGGTTACCAACTAGTTTTGAGAGTAGTAATGAAACATTGTCACCTACCAGTTTACAGTCATCTTCACATTTATATTTTGATCATCTTAATCTTTGATTTTAAATATAAAATTTTACTGACCAGTTAGTCTGCTTTAAACATTCAGAATTACTCTTAGTTTTTTAAGATTTCCTAAGTAATTTCAGACCCTGGTTTAGCCTCCCAATTAAGCACACGAGACTGTGCAGAACTATTCAGGAAGAATTATGAAGAAGACCGTGACTCCATAATTTAAATATCTTATCCAAGCAGGGGAGAGCCTTGTAACTTCTAATGGATATGTTTATTATACTCTTGTCTCTCCCTGGTGGAAGGAATGTAAGAGTAGAAGAAATAAATTAAATATAATGATTCTTTTCCTTTAGTGACAACCATCAATGCAAAATCTGAGAAATTAAATTAAATTTACCAGTGCTGCGCTGCTCAATATTATCATAAAAATTATAAAATTTTCAAACCAGTTATGTTTAACAATTCTGTAGCAGGTTTTTCTAAATTTCCACCAAGTTCTGCCTGGAAACTTAGTGATATCCACTACACAACATGGGAAACATTCAACACAACCTGAAAAGAAAAAGAACAGCATATTGGTTCTATGGAAAATGTGACAACATGGAATCTGAAAACTGTAAGACATCTTAAAATGAGCTTCTACAGACTGTACAAAGAATGTGCTTTTTTACCTATGGGATGATGCTGTGGCTGAAACGATCTATAGCTAAAGAAAAGACAAAATTTGTAGGCCAAAATAATCGCTTTTAATAGACCAACTCATACACGGAAAAAGCAAAGAAGCTTTTGTGCCCACAAGCCCTTCTGCAAGGATTTAATCTAAAACACCATTACTCCTATTCAAAAAATTTGCTTATTTTATTTTCTGTATTTATTCTTTTTGTTTTGAAAAGAGATATGAACTTACTAGTGGCTTAGTAAATCATTATTTTTACTGATTATTTTACAGAGACATTACAACTAGATCCTCTGTTCACTGTTTTGCGCCAGAAACATACTTCATTAATCTGTAAAGGTATTAGGGTTGAACCATGAGAGCCTAAGGAGCAGTTCAGGCAATCAAAGATAGTTGTCCACATTGGGATAAGCTGTACAGTCATCCGAATTCCATTAGCTGCACTGACTGGATATTCATCCACTGTACTGGCAGCTCAGACAAATTCAGCTGAAGTGTCATTTAAGATACCAGGTAGCAACACATACATATCCTGACTGACCTTCAGCTGCCCCTTCAGAAGTGCTGAGTGCCTTTGCTCATATACAGATATCTACAGTCTGATGTCTCAAGATGAGACTGAATCATACTCCAAAGATGTCATTTTGCTACCTAAACACAGGCGTTTAGAACCATTTTAGACTTCTTGAGATATTCTACAGCTTCTGTGACAGTTCTGCCAGCTTCATGCAGTTGTCTTGCCTATTTTCAGGCATCTCATATGGTACTAAATGCCTGTGTTCAGGCATCCCAACCCTGCTCCAGTTCTGTCCAGGCTTCAGGTATATTCATTTGAGTTTTTATGTTTATAAACAAGTTTCTCAGGCAAACAGCTTCTGACAATTTGGAAATGTTCCAAACCGATATCTTTGAAAACTGGTTCATTTGGTGTCAATGCAATACATAAAAGATTCTTACTTTTGGCAAAACAGTCCTTAGGTAGGTGTGACTTTTTAGGCTGGGGAAACACCTCCAGAAGAATAACTGGATCCACAGTGCTGGCTTCAGAATAGCTACTAGCATCACAATTCTGCACAGGAGAAGGGCCAAAAAGAGAATGCATTTGCTTTTCATTAATAAGGTTACTAGATTTAAAATAAATGAAACTTATCACCCTCTTCCCCACAAAATAAAATCTGCAGTATATAAATTATCTTAATGTTGCTGAACTACCAAAATAAAACTACAAATATAAGGGCAGAAAAGGCTAATCCCTAATCTTTGTTTCCATGGTTTTAATTTAATAAGTTTCTTGGTTTTAATAAGTTTCTTGGTTTCTTCTATTAATTCAACTTGTAAGAAGGAAAATGTTTAGAAGTGATTATATTATGCTACAACTTTACTTTAGAGAAAACTCTGATTTCTTCATGCCAGTTCAATTCTCTTTTCATTTTCAGAGATACAAATCATCTCAAAAGGCTTGAAGATGGGAAGGTCTAGCAGGAAAGAAATGTATGTATGGTCTATGCATCTCAAAGAATTGTAGTTATTCGTAGGTAACCTACACATCTATAAAACTAAAGACAATAAGGAAAATAAATATAAAGAAAAAGGCATAAAGCAATCTATCAGCCATAAGGTGGAAGTGCCCTGTATGACATGGAAAGGGAAGGCATGAGGATAGGGTTAAGAATGAGAAGCCAGAAGAAGAGAGAACTGCTTCTGTTGAAAGCCATGCTGCTCTACACTAACTTAAGGTCGTAGAGAATCTTCAACATAGACAAAAATGCAATTATTGAAATCCATGGGCATTTTAATATTTTAATATTATTTTAATACAAATATATCAAAATAAAGTATAACAAACAAAACTTTTGGCAATTTTATCTAAAATCAGAAAATGCTAAAGTGGTTTGACTTTTGGAGGTAGTAAACCAGAAAGCTGCTGAACTTCCATTTCATTTTCTGGGTCATTGGAGGCAAGCCATGATTCTTCACCTTTTTTGGTGTGGAACTGTACTTTACTAGAATAAACTAAGTTTCTAGACTAGAATTATGGTTGTTTTGGAAATTGTTTCCAGAGAACAAATTTTTGCATCCAAGGATGACAGCAAACAAAATTATCTATAAAAATGAATAATATATATCAGATATGTTCAAAGCAAGTGTGTTTCTTGATTAATTTGTTTATTTATTTTGTACAAAATAATATATTATGTTACACTGTTATCCATGGTTGTTTATAAGAGACAAATCTCCATGCTTTAAACTATTATTACGTCTAGAGAGATGTACCATCTCCAGCAGGATTACACTTGCTACTCTTTGGAAAACCCCAGTTTGTCTTGTCATTGCTGAATGAGAGAAACACTGTGACAATTTTTATCTCTAGCATACTCCACAAAATTATGAAACTTATAATTACCTCTTTTTGCTCTTTCTTTTGGTATGTTTCTGAAAAACCACTTGTAGTTTCAGAAGTCCCAGAAATCTGACTGAAGCCGCTCAAACTCTGACACTGCTCTCGATGTCTTAATCTGCCTCCCTGCATAAAATAATGCAAAACAGTTGATTTTCCTAATTTTTCTTCCTGAAAGTCATTACTAAAAGTCAAAATACTTTAACAGAAGCTAAATAATCCACAAAATGTAGCATATTTGTCTTTTTACAAGTAATGAACTTATATCCCTAAAAGGCATGTAAAAGTATGGTTTCTTCCTCAATGTCAAAGACTATTGTCCTGTGAGTATACTGTGGAAGTTCATTCCTCAAGATCTACATTTAGCCCACTGATGGATTCCTGCATTCAATTCACTATGTTCCAATGAACTGGTTCAGTAGCAACCTTTGGAGGTGTACCCCAACAGTCTCATGTTTCTAGTTGGAGGCAAAGGAGCTAAGTGATCCCAGTCAGCAATGAGTCCTTTTGCCATTACAGATTCCTAGTAATACCAGATTTCAGTGCAACAAGGAAAGAATTTCTTATCGTCATCAAATTCTTATGGATAACACATTTCAAATAGGCACAGATGATTCTAAGGTGACAGGCAATTTCTGTTTCTTTGAGAACTTGTCCAAAGATATCCCACTATGATGCCTCCTCTTACAATCAAAACATAAAAAATGGATCCTACCAGTCCACCTAGACACTAATCATATGATAATCCATCCAAAAATAGCACCTACTTTTGACATTTCTGCCATGGCATAATGCTAGGTAACTGCACTTTGAGCCCAAATACCTGTTCTGATAGATTTAAAATATGGTGATATCATAATCATAACACAACAGATACTCATAAAATAAAATCTTTAGCAGGCTAATCTAGGTACAGTATAGTGATCAAAACCTGACGTTCCACCTGAGCTTGCTGCTTACACATTTAGATGTGTTTTCTAGATGAGCTAAACCCCGTATCACCACATGCTCAGTTTTAACTATTAAGAAAAATAGCACAGTTGCAACACCTTAGGAAAGCTTATTCCTGCTTCAGTGTGGTTGCTGGAAATATAAGCAGAAATTAATAAAAAGACTTAAATGAAAATCAGAAGCTACTTTCTAGAAATGACTTTCTATCTTGCTTTATGTGAAAAAATGGCAAAATAGCTCATTCTTATGTTGTACAAGACAGCTTCTATTGGTACTTCCTTTAGTACAGGTCTGCAAAGGGTTAATTTTATTTTTGTTCACCTTCTGATAAAAGATGGCAGAGAAAGCATATTGGAGTCTGCTGCTTCTTATTACTACTGCCTGTGAAAAATGCAGGCTTCTAAAAGTAGCTAACTTGAGGTCCTTGTGCACTGAGCTGAGCTGAAACTGCTACTGGACATTTCATACCCAGCTGCAATACTCTCAATGGGCTAAAAGATATTACCCTTACTTTCTATAGGCAAAAATATTTATATAGGAATAAAAATCTCAGTGGATGATTGATGACACAGATGATGACCCAGTGATTCTGAACTAAAATGCATTCATGCATATAAATCATCATACTCAAACCCAGCATTCAATATCCTTTCTAAGAAATCGCATCACATATAATAAAAGTAACGATGCTGTCACAAACAGAATTTCATTTAGACACATCACCCTCCTCAAATGAAAGTCATCAGGTAAAATTCCATTATGTTAAAATACATCATTGGAGAGAAGAAAGCAAAAATAAGGAAAAATTTTAAAAAAGCATCAAGAAAGCAAAATAGGAGAAAACATGAAGTGCAAAAGTGGGCAACATACAAGTAATATGGACATGCAGAAAGGGACAGTGTTGAATGCAGAGGCCACAAAGGGTTTAACTCAGTTACTTGCCCTAAACTGCTTTGTGTCCTTTAAGATACCTAGGGGTGCCTAAGACATATATGTTCCATAGTTAAATACAACACAGGATCTACAGGAACTGACAGACACCTTTTTGGAGGTGCATTTAGAAGCCATATGAGATAATTCAGCACCTCAAATGGCACTTGATATCTATGAGGTGAGTAGTATGTGGAATCTTGAGATTCAGACATCTACATGGAGTATCTAATTGTGGCTGATACCTAATGTCATCTGAAGTGTTTCTACATATCCCTGGCCTCCAGATGCCAAAAAGATTTCCTATTGCTTCTGTGTCTTATTTGTCAGTCCCATGTGGATGAGACAGAGACCTGAAGTATCTCAAATATCCCTAAATGTCTACGTACAGGCAAACGAATTGCACTGTTATTGACTTCATGGCAGTAAAAATACGTCATTTACATTCAGAAAGACTTGAGCTTAAACCTGCCCAACACAATAAAATCAAGAGCTATAAAGGGGAGTCCAAAGTATTATAGAGGTTAAGAGGGGATTAAAAAAAAAAAAAAAAGATTTTTTTTTTAAAGTGAAGCCTTTATTTGCATTCCCTTTGGATTCCATGCAACTGAGAAGCAACATATAAGCAACACAAGAGGCCTGACTTCCAAAAATTCCAGGTGCTATCTGTAAGGCAAAGGAGACAAAAAGAAAGAATGTCTGTTGATCAAACTTCATTTAGCAATTGACAACAATAAATTAAAACAAGATAGATAAAAATAGAATTATGGCTATCAATGAGGTGAGTGATGAAAAGTGGATATTCAATATCCCTTATTGAATAATTATTTGGTAGCTCTTGCATTTTGAAGCTACAAGAAGAACAAAGAAAGTAAAATGGCAGAAATGACAGAAGGGAAAACATTTAGTGTTGAGTCTTTGAGATTATATTTACAGATACAAGTTACAACAATTTTTCAAATATTAATATTCCTTACCTGTTTCCTGTATTCTATTTCTGTGCATACTCTGTGCTCATCATCACCTTCATCAGTGTACTCCTCTGTTACTGCAATGGGAACACAGGTACTACAACTGGCTAAAGATTCTTCGTATTTCCTTGTTATTGAGGAACTCTCTTCAGTATTGCAATATCCATTGTCAAAGCAAGTGTTGTCTGTATCTTTTCTGACATCTGTCATGGCATAGTTATTTTCCTCTGTGTCTTTGGCAGAAATTCTCACTGAAGTCTTCTTTTTGGCTGTTGTTTTGAGGTTTCGTTTCATTATTTGGCCACAACGATCCAAAATTCTGTCTTTTGCAGACTGCAGGCCCTTGTGAATCCGTGCAATCGCAATCTGACATTTAGTCATTTGTCCAGTTTCCTCTTGTCCCATTGAGGAGTCAGTACTGAACGAACTCAGCAGCAAGGCAATGAATAGGTTGAGCACCTTAAAATAGTTAAAGTAAGTTGGAGACACTACTGCTAACAGAAAAAGCATTTCAGAAAACCCTCCTTAGATAAAAAAATCTCAATCTCACCACTGCAATTAAATTATTTACTGTTATACTGGAATATTAATATAGTGTGATATCGCTCCTTCTGGATGGAAAGGCAGGAGGAAAAAGAAAGGAAGTGAGGGTCTGGGTATATCAAATATATTTTCTCATGCTCTGATATCCGTAGTATGAGGTAGTAGATGTTGAAAAACAGTAGGCAAAGATAAGTTTTAATAACACCACCATCAAAAAGGATCTGGTATAGACTAACAAATGAAGCAGATGAAAAAGATTTAATCTTCGAGTATATATATGTTGCATCTACTATATGTCATACAGACCAGAAAATCTGGGTACTGTAAATTTTGATAATATAAGGATAAGTTGATAAGCATTAAAAGCACTTCAAAGTTTGATTATTTGATCCTAGAAACAAAAAAGATTAAGAAATCAGTCATCAAATTATCAGAAGCACTGCACTTCTATAGTCTGGGTAGAAGAAATAATTTTGTGTATTTTGCTTAGCAGCTACCTCTTGGGTGAGAAAGAGAAGGACAGGTGAAAAGGGGAAAAAGACAGAAGGAAAATGTATTTTAAGTAACATCCAGAAGAGGAGAGTGTGGATACTCTTCAAATTATAAATTTTGCCTCAGAAAAAAAAAAAAAGATGCCAGTGTAACTGGATGCATTCAGTAGGGACTGAAAAATAGCTTGAAACTCACCACCAGGTTTCCTATCACCAGGACTAGCAAGAAAATGGGAAGACATAGCCCTTTTCCAGCCACTTCCATACATTCCCACATGGTTTCAATCCATTCTCCACATAATATCCGGAATATAATCAGGAATGAATGACAAAAATCCTTCATATGCCAGCGCAAATTCTCATCAGTGTTTATTTTATAGTAATAATTCTCATAATAACTGCCCAAAACCTGCTTTCCTACTACAGCAAAAATAAACACAGTGATCATCAAAACCAGAGTGAGGTTACCCAGAGCACTAACTGAGTTTAGAATTATTTTCATAAGAGTATTTAAGGCTGGCCAGGACTTTGCCAATTTGAAGATCCTGAGCTGTAAGTAAAACACAAGAGAACAATGTGAGTGGTGAACACTGCATAGATAACACAGCACACATAAAAAACAGATCCTGCATGTATTATGCTGTATTCAATAACACCATCATAATTTTTCCCCTGAAGTAAGGTTTATAATTGTTCTGATCCAAAAGCACTGTGCTTGAGCTCAGTTGGTTAATGTTACTGAGAAGAGTGAACTGCCAAAGGAAGCTTTCAGGTTGTTTGTGCTATGTTAGATACGAGTATTTGCAAGTCAATTAACATTAATAGTGATAACAATAATAGTAATAAAAATCAAGTGGCTTACAGATACTTGGATAAGGCTTATGAAATGATTACATTTCAGACTAAATCAAATGTAATCAGACAAAAATTGAAAAAAGAATTTTTTCTACCTCTCACTCAACAGACTTAAAATAGGATCTGAAAAGCCAGATGGGATCTGTTTTATGCACCCTCATGAGCAAAAAGGACATTTTTAGTCAAATTAGCATTCAGGGCTGTTAAAATCTCTCAGTCATTATAAACAAGACGAAACAGAATTCAATTTAATTTCTAGGTGTGATGACTCTGAAAAGCTATGAAGAATGTTAGAAGTAATTAGTAAATTTTGCATTCTAAATGCACAAGTAAGGATATAAGCAAAAAAAGTAACATTATACATAGACATCTCAGAGTTACTCCTCCTTTTCCCTAAAATTAAGGAAACCCTTGAGGAGACCTCAAGGCCAAGTCTAAGCCTTGAAGAAAGCTATGTTATTTTAGAAATCTCAACTCAAAAGGAAAAGCTGTGAAGGAACTTTTACTCTCTTTAAGCTCATTAAAACACTGAGATAGTATGTTTTCCTAATTGAAGATTTGAAATGTAGTTGAGCAGTGCCACTGTACAAACCTAACAGGGAATCAGTGAACTCTCTGCTAGGTCAAATCTCTGAGGGGGTGCACTGAGCCAGAGGATTTGTAATATTCAATATACACAGTCTAATAAACATATTTAATGTATTCTGTAATATTCATTTAATATCCAATCTAATTAAACATTCATGCTGGCTTACTATTTACTAGTAGAGAACTGATTTAACAGATACATCATCAAAATAATTTGTGAGAATTTTGCTAGAATCTTCTACAAATCTATACAACACAAGTACTTTTATAAAAGAAGAAATAAACAATTACCAGTCTGAAAGACGACAGATTTGCTTTAAAGCTTATTAGGCCAATCATAACAACTATGCTATCAAAAATATTCCATTTTTGCTGAAAATAATTATAAGGATCTAGAGCAATGATTTTCAAAATCATTTCTGCTGTAAAAATCAGGGTGAAGACCTGGAAAGAGGAAAAAGAAATTCAGCAAAATGTCACTGAAAAAGTATATTTCTTTATGGGAATGCCCCAGTATAAATATGGGGTTGTAACTCCATATGTACTCTAACACAGATCTAACTTACCTTGTCACTTATATAGATCATTCGTTGGTAATCAGGTGGCATGTCAGGGTACTCCAGAGCCATGAACAAGGTATTCACAATAATGCAAACCATGATTAAGAGATCAACAAATGGATCCAAAATTATCAATTTCACCTTCTCTTTGACTACTCTCCAGAATGGACAACAATTCCAAATTAGATACTTCGGAGCAAAACGTTTCCATAATGAAGGGCATTTCAGTTTTGACTCTTGCAGCTCTAAATGACAAAGAGGAAAAGTGACATATGAATAATCTTATGTGGAATTTCATAGTATGAAGAAAGAGACAATCGGTCATAGAAAAAATTGAAAAGAAAACTCAGCCTCATGTGAGCAGAATGGCATCATTGAATCCTATCACTTGTTACTTGGTTGAACAGACTGACTTCCTCCAAGGTAGAATACAACCTGTTCACCAGACATTTGAAGCCCAAATATCCAACCATTTTTTGGTCCAACTGCTTGTTCACCCATGCAGATCCTAAAACCCTAACTTGGATGAAAAAATATTGTGGGGAAAGCTTGCTGAAGTCAAGGTAAATGAAAACATTGCTCTCCCCTCATCCACAAACCCCAGTCAATTTATTGTACAAGGCAATCAAATCGGTCAGGCTTGATTTATCCTTGGCAATTGCAAGTTACAGTTGCAGTTACATGAGATACAAGAATATTTATTTTATGGAAATCTACATTTGATTGCAACATAATTTCCCCTAGTGACTTCTAAAATAATGCTGACTGTTTGTGACATTTCAATCTCTTAGGTCAGGTTATACAATTATCAGGAAAAACACTGCAGAATGACTTACCTAAATTTTCTGTAATAACAGTCGCTGCACTCATTAACCTCTGTCTTCGAAAAGGATCATTAATAGAATCCACTGACAATTCATAGGACAGCAGTACTTGCCTCTTTGGTTAGAAAGACAGCAGAAGATAATATAATGAGGGAAAATAAAGAAGTGGCAATATAAAAATTATGTCCAGCATAAGATAAATGTGCTTTCAAAAATATACCTTGTAATGAAGCCTTACTTTGCTGAAAGAATGTAAAACAAAACAATAGAATAATATCATGTATTTACCTTTGAAGGCAAAGGACATTTCATCAAAACCAGTAATATTTTTCAATAAATTGTTTAATTCTGAAAATACTTAACAGCAGCAATAATGCCATTATATAAGAAGTACAGAACCATTAACAGGGGAACAAACGAAAAAAATCACTCCATCTTTCCAGTTACTGATAAAAAGTACCTACAAAAAGAACACTGACAAATTTGAACAAATTGTTGTCTATTTAACTATGAATTATTTATTTTTAAGAAATATTAAATATTTATTAACAATATATATTTAATAATATCAAGAATAGTTATTTAGTGAATAAATTACCAGCTTTCCCAGCCCTACTAAGCCTATCAAGATCTATACTAATATTGAACTGCCTAAAAGTACTTTTGTTTTCTTTAGAAGTCCACACATGGACTAAGCATTGAAAAGGTAACAAATCTATACTCTACTTGGATGCTGGACCATTGGTATTATGATAGTAAAGACTGTCCACAAGATATATGGTATTTTGCCAGTTTCACTGGTACGTGGAAAATCCCCAAGATTAATCAAAGAATTGCAAGTCTTAATAGCAGGTTCTTAATTGCTCTAGAAAGGAGTGATGAGCAGATCTTTTCCAAAGCCATAAGTCACTGCTGTAATCAAGATGTGAAATAGCATGTGTGGGATTCAGCCTAATATTCAGACATCTGTATTTAATTTGTGCAGGTGCACAGTGCATCTAAAATCCCATTATAGTTGATACATACTGTTTTTATAAGTTTGATTGACTTAAACATAAGTGTCTGAAGCCATTTCAGATGGACTATTAAGACATTTGGTATCTGACACATCCACAGTCTCAGACTAAGGCATGACACATCATGTCTGTACCAATCTGTAGAGTACGTAGAGGCCAGGTAAGACTGTAGAAATCCTATAATGTCACTAGGTATCAATTTTTATCGAAAAAATTAAATCTCCATTTGACTCTAGGAGTTTAGAACCTAAATCAGATTTAGACACCTTCAAATGCCTGATCCAGTTGCCTAAATCGAGGAATTTAGTAGCATTTGAGATGCCATAATATATTTGAGATATCCGTACACAGTGCTAGAAGATGTGCCACAGATGCCAAAGATATCCAGGGTATCCAATCTGTTCAAGAACATCTTAAAAGGTCCTAGATGCTTATAGTTAGAAAAGTGAATCATGCCCCTAACATTAGAAGTCTTCATACTGAACTGAATCCAATCCTAAATATTTAGGCCAGAGAATTAGCTGTGTGTACAAAAAATAAGAAAGGTTAAGTCATTAGGGAAATACTAAAACTTCCAGGATTTTATGTTTGTTTATGCAGCACAATAGAGATGCCGATAGATCTTGCCACAGTTATAAGTGTAGAGGGCTATAATGTGTTATAAGTACGCTGTACACTACTGACTGCCACTTTGAATATTTTTCAAGTCCATATAGTGCTGTCTCCCCCTGGTCTCAAAATCTGACTTTCAGATTGCTTTAAAAAACAAGTTAATGCAATGCATGCAAGAAGGAAAAGAGAAAAAAAAAAAAAGGGTAAAAAAATGTAAATAAAGAATTTCTGCTCATCAAATTTTCATATCACATGCAAGTCTAATGAACATATCTTCTGTTTCAAATACTTACAAGCTTCTTGTGGCAGTGACCAGGCTGTGAATTAAATATATGCTCCTCTTTGCCATCACCACCTAAAATTAAGTTTTGTCTTAAAATACGTTTTTCTTTCTTCATCTCTTTTTCATTTGAATTTTTAAAGTCAGCAACTGACATTTCAGATCTGACGGCTAAGGCCTTATTACCTTCTCCAGCAGCCAAGATCTGTAAAAGAAACAGCAAAAAGTCTGTGTATTAAAATAAGGCGAATGGACTAGGATCATATACAGTTTAATTATTATGCTATCTGAATGCTCTGCATTAATAATTATTATATTTCAAATATTAAACTACTATAAAAAGCCAGGAGTAAAAAACAGTACTCACAATACTGAAAGATAAAGCAGGCTTACTTATCAGCTACTATAACTAAACTTAGTCCTCGTAACTTTAGATATTATATTTTGTATCTGCATTATAGAATATTAAGGTGTGTCCTTTTACTTTCCTTTTCTTGTTTTGGACAGGCCATTGACCCCAAAGGCAATAGAAAACTAAGGGCTCAAAGTAAAATCTAAAATGTTAAATCTTTCTTAACTACTAATCCTGTCAAAAGAAAAAATATAACAAAAGCCTAAAGTAAAGCTTGGCAAGCTGGAATTTCGGGCAGAGAAACATTACAGGCCTATCGATAGATGTAGAGGAGGAATTTGGTAAATCAAATGCTTTTCATTTAGCAATTAAATTGGGTAGTTGCTAGAGAATGTTTGTATTTCCTCAAGTCTGACTTTTCTGATTGTTACCAGTAAATCAGAGGTACCTTTTATAAAAAAGTTAGAAGATAAATAAGTCATGTAAGAATTTTGAATCTGCCTTGTTGCCTCAGCTCAGAGCTTTACTTCTCAGGAATAAAAAAAAATAAAAATAAAAACAAACAATAAAGTGATCCCTGGTCCCCTACAGGCCAAGAAATGAATGAATCTAGGAAATACTGTGCAAAGAGGAAACTGTAGAAATCTGATGTGTGTTTATTAGCTCTCCAAACCAATAGCAAAGAAGCTAACACAGTTTCTGGATGACCTTCTACGTTAATATGGAACTAATGGCATTAACCTGGCTGATGACTACTCCTGCTCTTGTCAACTGGTAGACCTTCTGCGTGCAATCACTCAACCCTCCTTAAATAGCTGAGCACAGTGGCTGTCCAAAAACTTGTGTTTTTAATCCTGAAATATATCAGTGTCAGAACTTCCAGTCTCAGGGAAGTGTAGAAATGGCAACATTTCTTATGGATGCAAAGACTCATACTTCCTTCATCAGACTACACAGTAATAGCAAGAAGGAATATCTAGAGAAAGGGATTTTTGTATGCAGCAGTAGTGGTAGTATTCAAGAATGGGGTGAATCACAGAGTGCAGGCATCTATGCGATACCATAAAAGCTTTCCAGAAAGCCATTCCTATACAAAGTCTGGTCTGCAATCCTAAAACATAATATGATTTAAATTGGAATCATGCTGATTGTGTGTATCACAGAAATATTTCTATAAATTTAAATATATATATGCATACACATGTGTGTTTACAGACAGAGAGAAAAAGAAATGAAGTGTGAGAAAGTATTGTAAGAGGTACATGTTTAATTAAAAACTTTATTTCCCTAATTCACGAACAGAAGAAAACAAAAGGAATCACAAATTATATATTACATAAAATAATTTACAAACCTGTTCTTTCTCTAGAATTTGTTTGGCATCCTGAAGTAATTTTTCCTTTGCCTCTGTTTCAGCAAGAGTAGCTCTATTTTCCTCTTCATATGCCATAGTTACTACAGCCAAGATCAGATTGAAGAGGTAAAATGAGCATAAAAAGATGACCCCCAGAAAAAATAAGATGTACTTCTTTCCAGATGTACGGATAGTCTGTGAGGAAAAGGTAAAGGTTGTAATAAATTCTTAACAAACTAACATTTACAATAGAATTTCAGACTAACTTTAAACAATTTATTTTCCTATGCAGTTATGTTGGTGGGGGGGATTTTTGGTTGTGGTGGAAGGAGCTACCCTGTGAGAAGCTTTGCAAAGCTCCCCTGGCTCCAAAGCATAACCACCCCAGCCCAGGCTGAGCCAATGAGCACTAGAGAAATGACTCTGTGAATCCATATCTGTGAGGGGAAGGATGGTCTTGAAAAGGAGAAGGTGGAGAGAACCTGGAGGAGAGGCCATTGACTTGAACAAAAGATGACCATCAGCCTGAAAAAAGAGAGAGAATCATGGCCAGGAGGAAGGAGAAGGAGGTGAGGACAGAGAACCTCAGACACCCAGTTCAACTGCCTGGAGTAGGAGAAGGTAAATGAGGTCCCCTGCAGCTCACGGAAGTTCAATGGCAGAGCACATACCCCATGTGTAGGCCATGGAGGACTCCACGCTGGAGCAGAAAGGGAGCCTGAGGGCAGGTGTGACTGAATTGAGACCCCAGAGTTGCTCAATGCCAGATCAGGGGTGGATCCCCAGATCTGGGGGTGAGGATGTGCGCTGGACCGGAGGCCCATCTGCAGCCCATGGATGTTCCCATGCTGGAGCCGGGAGCTGACCCCAAAGAGGTCCGTGACTCCATGGGAAGCTCATATTGGAACACCTTGTTCCTGGACTTTCATGCCAGGAAGAGCAGCAGAGGTGAACTGACTTCAAACCCCATTCCCTGTCCCCTGTGCTGCTGGTGGGTGGAAGGCAGAGACATTGGGAGCAAAGTGATTTGAGCCCAGGAAGAAGGGAGGGGTGGGGAAGGTGCTGTCAGATGTGGTTGTTATGTCTCACTCTGCTACTCAGATGAATGGTAACAAATTAATTTGATTTTTCTTCCTCAGGTTGAGTCTGTTTTGCCCGTGACCATCACTGGTGAGTGAACCCTCCCTGTCCTCATCCTTATCTGTGCCCCCTTGTTGTGATTCCCTTCCCATCTCACCGGGTGGGGGGAGTGAGTGCAGGACCACATGGTCCTACTGTGGGTAAAACCACCACAACAATAAAAAAGGTCAACATACTGCACTGTTTTCTTTTAAACAATGGTAGGATCTACCTCTGGTCTAAGTTATGCAGAACATCTAGAAATACAATTAGTCAGGAGTTCCTCTGGCCTTCAAGTAAATAAATTTCAGCTCTTAAAAACTTCTTTGTGATAATGCAATGTTTTTATATAACACACCATCAAATAATGATGCCATGTATTGCAGAGAATTAACAAAATCCATTCTTAAAATTAAATATCTCCCAGCAAAACAGGCAAACAATCACGAGCTTAGGTTGTAAGAAGACAACTTCAGTTGTAAAGAGATATACAGGTGTCTACAAAAGAAATTAATAAAACTCAGTGCTCAGGATGAAAGCTAGGATTATCTAAACCATCATGAAAGATGCTATAATAAATGAATCAGAGACAATATTTTGACTGATTGCTTATTCTTATGGTTTTTTTAAGTGGCAGCAAAGGAGATGGCTCAAAACTAAGCTGTGCACATTAAAAACTAAAAACCACATGACCTCCAAAAGGTAAAAATAAGATGTATCCACTTGAAAAAAAATCTGTTAATAAAGGTTGCTGGGAAAAAGTTAAAGTGGACCATATGAAAGCTACAGAACAAGGCAGGGGATAACTCCCTTCTAGCAAGGGTGCTGCATATATGTAAGGGAGTTCTCTTATGTAATTTTTGTATCATTTTTGTCAAAAAACCAGAATTTGAAATTTATATTCAACTCTCTGAATCATATTTTTTAGTACCAGTTGTCAAAAAATATCTGAATTGTATGTGTATTGTGTTGGGCCAAAAGGTTTAGTGAGGAGTCAGGACTTATAAAGAAGAGAAACAGAGCATGTAACAAGTCCTCATAACCCCTGCAGCAGCAGTGAGCTCACTAGTCAGATCTACTATATACCCCAATTCTCTGGTAGTTACATATTGATATTTAACTATTAATCACTGATCCAAGTGTGTCCTCCAACAAAACTATGAGCATTCACCGCAGGATTGCTCCCATCCAATATCACTTGAAGGTGTTACAGTTTAGTCACCTGAAGCTACTTCCTTAATATTTATGTAGATTTCTAAAGTAATTTGCTACCAGTAATGTTAGAACAGGTATAGACTTTTCTAGTGGACATAAAGCTCCATGTCTAAAGTCATTCTAGGAGGTAATAAAAGTACCTACTTGTCTGTAGAGGCGTTCCCAGTAATCTTGTGTCATCAGACGGAATAAAGAGAGGAAGGCCCAGCCAAAATGATCAAAACTTGTGTAGCCAAAGTCAGGATTCTTTCCAATATTCTTGCAGCTATAGTTTTCTGGGCACTCTTTGCTAATCACAAAAGAAATGTTAAACAATACTTACTTGAAGTATTAGATTGTACCTGGAAGTGTCCAGTACACAACATCAAATATAGATTTGTTCAGTTTATCTGAAAGTCTGTTGCATTATTCCCCAATATAATTCTGCCAGAAGGGCTGATTTATATCAGACAATCCTAGAAAGCCATTTGTCTAGTCAAAGAAACTGGATAGAAACTTTAGTTCCATCTAGTTTTTGACTAGACAGAAACTCTCCACTGATGTAGGATACATGCAAACAAATAACTAGAGAGGGGAAAAAATTGGAAATATGTTTACTATTAAATAATTCACCCAGATGAGGACACGAGAGTTTATTAATATCTCACAACTCTTTACTGATCTGTTCCCGTCCTCCTTTATATCTTTTGACATTACCATTATATTACCAGTGGTTAGAAATAAAGCACATATATAATTGCTTGCATTCTAGTACTTTACTTCTTTTTCTGATGTGAAATATTTGGATTTTAATTTAATACCTAACTCACATACACATTCCACCCTCCTGAAAAATAATCACCATTCCTTTAGGCCAAAAATGAAACCACAGCACATCTGGAAGAAAAAAATAATAAAGTAGTAAAATTGTTTTGTTCACTTACTCAGGATCTGAACTGAACCCACAGAGCAATATTTCAGAAGATTTATTCATTCTGTAGCAGATATCTAATAAAAAAAAAAATCAAGGAATCATAAAATCAGAAGTTGTCAGTTCCTACAGCACTCTGATAGTAAACCATACATGACTGCACTGTAAAAACCAGCCTGATGGACAAAATTGCTGTGAAAGACTCCTTTCACAACAAAGGGCATACAGAGCTGTTCCTCAGCAGATCTGTCCCTATGGCAATTTAAAAAAAAAAAAAATCAACTGCATAACTCACAGTGTAAAATTTTATTTTGAAATAAAGGAGTAGGTAAAATCCCTGCACAATATAGCTTAAGTGATGGAAAAAATCATTCTCTATGTAGTACCCCTAAAATCAGGATCCCCGTGCAATGTGCATAGTTAAAGAAGCAAATGCTTATAGAAAACACAGTCCTTTCCATCCCCCATACTGTTAATTTCTTTCCAAATCCAAGATTCACTAATCTCACATTCAGTTGTCTCAGAGACTTCATATTACTACTTGTGTAAATGGAAGAACATACCTTCTGGTGAGAAACACACACAACTATATTGTAACAACTCTGTGAAAAGACAAGACATACATAGGAACATACACAGATGATGTAAAAGGAGAGAAGAATAAAATTTACCTTTGTCATTTGGTACATATGTCTTGGCATCCTTACATAATGTGTCATTGTATACAGTATTACTGAGGACACATTTGGATGTTAAATTGCCCATAAAAAGCTGGAGGCCTACTAGAGCAAATACACTCAAGCAAAAAACAGTCAAGATCAACACATCAGTAAGTTTCTTAACGGATTCAATAAGTGAATTTACGATGACTTTCAGACCTAGAAAAATAAGATTCAATAATATGCCAAATGAGAAGAGGAATGCAGTAGCCTTCCCATATGACAACAGTTGCAAGCATATTAAAAACAGGCAGTGTAAACCATTAAACAGCTATGCAATTCAGAGTATTAAATGAGGTAAAATAAAGCATAGGAATGAGTATTTTTAATTAAATTTCTTAACCGTAACTTATTTGGCTTTTACTTCCTTCTAACACTAATTTTGTTAACTTGAAAATTCTAAATTAAGACAGCATCTAAGCAAACTCTTACAAACTTCAATGAATATGGAGAGATTTCTGTGCTTGATTAACATTAAACAAGTACTTCATATTGTGCCAAATACACATTACAGTAAAGGACAGCATCTGCTGACCTCAGGCAATTCTGTCTTAGAAGACAATGCTTTACAGATGTCATTATAGAATCACAGAATCCCAGAACTGTTTGGTTGGGAAAGACCTTTGAGATCGAGTCCAACCATACCTATCCACTACTAAACCATCTCTCTGAGCCCCCAATCTACCTCAACCACCTCCCTAGGCTGTTCATTCCAGTGCCTGATAACCCTTTCAGTGAAGAATTTTTTCCTGACATCCAATCTGTACCTTCCTTGGTGCAACTTGAGGTCATTTCCTCTTGTTCTATCACTAGTTACCTGGGAGAAAAGACACACACCTGCCTCACAACAACCTCCCTTCCTGTAATTGAAGACAGTGATAAGGTCTCCCCTCAGCCTCCTTTTCTCCAGGCTAAACAACCCCAGATCACTCAGCCACTCCTCATAAGACTTGTTCTCCAGCCCCTTCACCAGCTTGGTTGCCCTTCTCTGGACATGCTCCAGTGCCTCAATGTCCTTCTTGTAATGAGGGGCCCAAAACTGGACACAGTATTCAAGGTGCAGCCTCACCAAGGCTGAGTACAGGGGAAGTGTGACTTCCCTGGTCCTGCTGGCCACACTGTTTCTGACACAAGCCAGGATGCTGTTGCCCTTCTTGGCCACCTGATTACACTGCTGGCTCACGTTCAGCCGGCTGTTATCCAACACCCCCAGGTCCTTTTCTGCTGGGCAGCTTTCCAGACACTCTTCTCCAAGCCTGTAGTGTTGCATGTGGTTGTGTCACCAATTTAAAAGCAAAAGAACATCTATGACACTGGGAAGGGAACAAATATATGTTGAGGACCACCCAGTTGGAATGCAGCTTGGCAGAAAGGACCTGGAGGACATCAAGATGAACATGAGCCAGCAGCGTGCCCTTGCCACAAAGAAGGTGAATGGTACCCTGGGCTGCATGAGGCAAAGCACGTCCAGCAGGTCAAGGGATGAGATCCCTCTACTCAGCATTAATGAGGGCCCATTAGTACTGAGTCCAGTTCTGGGCTCCCCCGTACAAGAGGCATATGAACATACTGGAGAAAGTTCAACCACAAATGAAGGGACTGGAGCACCTCTCCCATGAGAAAAGGCTGAGAGAGCTGGGACGGTTCAGCCTGGAGAAGAGAAGGCTCAGGGGGGATTTCATCAATGTATATAAATACCTGAAGGGAGGATGCAAAGAAAATGGACCCAGGCTCTTCTCAGTGGTGCCCAGTGACAGGACCAGAGGCCACAGGCACAAACTAAAACATAGGTAATTACCTCTGAACACTAAGAAACCCTTTTCTACTGTGAGTGTCTGGGCACTGACACAGGTTGCCCAGGGAGGTTGTGGA